>NW_023503450.1:0-151128 GCF_014529535.1 Bradysia coprophila
TTAATTTAAACGTGAAATTCATCATTTGGAAAATAATTAATTTAAACGTTGAAATTCATCATTTGGAAAATAATTAATTTAAACGTTGAAATTCATCATTTGGAAAATAATTAATTTAAACGTTGAAATTCATCATTTGGAAAATAATTAATTTAAACGTTGAAATTCATCATTTGGAAAATAATTAATTTAAACGTTGAAATTCATCATTTGGAAAATAATTAATTTAAACGTGAAATTCATCATTTGGAAAATAATTAATTTAAACGTTGAAATTCATCATTTGGAAAATAATTAATTTAAACGTTGAAATTCATCATTTGGAAAATAATTAATTTAAACGTTGAAATTCATCATTTGGAAAATAATTAATTTAAACGTTGAAATTCATCATTTGGAAAATAATTAATTTAAACGTTGAAATTCATCATTTGGAAAATAATTAATTTAAACGTTGAAATTCATCATTTGGAAAATAATTAATTTAAACGTTGAAATTCATCATTTGGAAAATAATTAATTTAAACGTTGAAATTCATCATTTGGAAAATAATTAATTTAAACGTTGAAATTCATCATTTGGAAAATAATTAATTTAAACGTTGAAATTCATCATTTGGAAAATAATTAATTTAAACGTTGAAATTCATCATTTGGAAAATAATTAATTTAAACGTTGAAATTCATCATTTGGAAAATAATTAATTTAAACGTTGAAATTCATCATTTGGAAAATAATTAATTTAAACGTTGAAATTCATCATTTGGAAAATAATTAATTTAAACGTTGAAATTCATCATTTGGAAAATAATTAATTTAAACGTTGAAATTCATCATTTGGAAAATAATTAATTTAAACGTTGAAATTCATCATTTGGAAAATAATTAATTTAAACGTTGAAATTCATCATTTGGAAAATAATTAATTTAAACGTTGAAATTCATCATTTGGAAAATAATTAATTTAAACGTTGAAATTCATCATTTGGAAAATAATTAATTTAAACGTTGAAATTTCATTGGAAAATAATTAATTTAAACGTTGAAATTCATCATTTGGAAAATAATTAATTTAAACGTTGAAATTCATCATTTGGAAAATAATTAATTTAAACGTTGAAATTCATCATTTGGAAAATAATTAATTTAAACGTTGAAATTCATCATTTGGAAAATAATTAATTTAAACGTTGAAATTCATCATTTGGAAAATAATTAATTTAAACGTTGAAATTCATCATTTGGAAAATAATTAATTTAAACGTTGAAATTCATCATTTGGAAAATAATTAATTTAAACGTTGAAATTCATCATTTGGAAAATAATTAATTTAAACGTTGAAATTCATCATTTGGAAAATAATTAATTTAAACGTTAATTCATCATTTGGAAAATAATTAATTTAAACGTTGAAATTCATCATTTGGAAAATAATTAATTTAAACGTTGAAATTCATCATTGGAAAATAATTAATTTAAACGTTGAAATTCATCATTCATTTGGAAAATAATTAATTTAAACGTTGAAAATTCATCATTTGGAAAATAATCAATTTAAACGTTGAAATTCATCATTTGGAAAATAATTAATTTAAACGTTGAAATTCATCATTTGGAAAATAATCTTTACGAAAATTCATCATTTGGAAAATATTAATTTAATCATCATTTTAATAATTAAACGTTGAAATTCATCATTTGGAAAATAATCAATTTAAACGTTGAAATTCATCATTTGGAAAATAATTAATTTAAACGTTGAAATTCATCATTTGGAAAATAATCAATTTAAACGTTGAAATTCATCATTTGGAATAAATTAATTCAATTTAAACGTTGAAATTCATCATTTGGAAAATAATTTAATTTTATAAAACGTTGAAATTCATCATTTGGAAAATTAAGGATTAATTTAAACGTTGAAAATTCATCATTTGGAAAATAATTAATTTAAACGTTAAAATTCATCAATTTGGTTTTTTCGGAAATATTTAATTAATTTAAACGTTGAAATTCATCATTGGGAAAATAATCAATTTAAAACGTTGAAATTCATCATTTGGAAAATATTAATTTAAACGTTAAAATTCATCATTTGGAAAATAATAATTTAAACGTTGAAATTCATCATTTGGAAAATAATTAATTTAAACGTTAAAATTCATCATTTGGAAAATAATTAATTTAAACGTTGAAATTCATCATTGGAAAATAATCAATTTTAAACGTTGAAATTCATCATTTGGAAAATAATCAATTTAAACGTTGAAATTCATCATTTGGAAAATAATTAATTTAAACGTTAAAATTCATCATTTGGAAAATAATTAATTTAAACGTTTGAAAATTCATCATTTGGAAAATAATTAATTTAAACGTTGAAAATTCATTCATTTGGGAAAATAATTAATTTAAACGTTAAAATTCATCATTTGGAAAATAATTAATTTAAACGTTAAAATTCATCATTTGGAAAATAATTAATTTAAAACGTTGAAATCATCATTTGGAAAATAATTAATTTAAACGTTAAAATTCATCATTTGGAAAATAATTAATTTAAAACGTTGAAAATTCATCATATTGGAAAATAATTAATTTAAACGTTGAAATTCATCATTTTGGAAAATTAATTAATTTAAACGTTGAAATTCATCATTTGGAAAATAATTAATTTAAACGTTGAAATTCATCATTTGGAAAATAATCAATTTAAACGTTGAAATTCATCATTTGGAAAATAATCAATTTAAACGTTGAAATTCATCATTTGGAAAATAATTAATTTAAACGTTGAAATTCATCATTTGGAAAATAATTAATTTAAACGTTGAAATTCATCATTTGGAAAATAATCAATTTAAACGTTGAAATTCATCATTTGGAAAATTAATCAATTTAAACGTTGAAATTCATCATTTGGAAAATAATCAATTTAAACGTTGAAATTCATCATTTGGAAAATAATTAATTTAAACGTTGAAATTCATCATTTGGAAAATAATCAATTTAAACGTTGAAATTCATCATTTGGAAAATAATCAATTTAAACGTTGAAATTCATCATTTGGAAAATAATTAATTTAAACGTTGAAATTCATCATTTGGAAAATAATCAATTTAAACGTTGAAATTCATCATTTGGAAAATAATCAATTTAAACGTTGAAATTCATCATTTTGGAAAATAATTAATTTAAACGTTGAAATTCATCATTTGGAAAATAATTAATTTAAACGTTAAAATTCATCATTTGGAAAATAATTAATTTAAACGTTGAAATTCATCATTTGGAAAATAATCAATTTAAACGTTGAAATTCATCATTTGGAAAATAATTAATTTAAACGTTAAAATTCATCATTTGGAAAATAATTAATTTAAACGTTGAAAATTCATCATTTGGAAAATAATTAATTTAAACGTTAAAATTCATCATTTGGAAAATAATTAATTTAAACGTTGAAATTCATCATTTGGAAAATAATCAATTTAAACGTTGAAATTCATCATTTGGAAAATAATCAATTTAAACGTTGAAATTCATCATTTGGAAAATAATTAATTTAAACGTTGAAATTCATCATTTGGAAAATAATCAATTTAAACGTTGAAATTCATCATTTGGAAAATAATCAATTTAAACGTTGAAATTCATCATTTGGAAAATAATTAATTTAAACGTTGAAATTCATCATTTGGAAAATAATTAATTTAAACGTTAAAATTCATCATTTGGAAAATAATTAATTTAAACGTTGAAATTCATCATTTGGAAAATAATCAATTTAAACGTTGAAATTCATCATTTGGAAAATAATTAATTTAAACGTTAAAATTCATCATTTGGAAAATAATTAATTTAAACGTTGAAATTCATCATTTGGAAAATAATTAATTTAAACGTTAAAATTCATCATTTGGAAAATAATTAATTTAAACGTTGAAATTCATCATTTGGAAAATAATCAATTTAAACGTTGAAATTCATCATTTGGAAAATAATCAATTTAAACGTTGAAATTCATCATTTGGAAAATAATTAATTTAAACGTTAAAATTCATCATTTGGAAAATAATTAATTTAAACGTTGAAATTCATCATTTGGAAAATAATTAATTTAAACGTTGAAAATTCATCATTTGGAAAATAATTAATTTAAACCGTTAAAATTCATCATTTGGAAAATAATTAATTTAAACGTTAAAATTCATCATTTGGAAAATAATTAATTTAAACGTTGAAATTCATCATTTGGAAAATAATTAATTTAAACGTTAAAATTCATCATTTGGAAAATAATTAATTTAAACGTTGAAATTCATCATTTGGAAAATAATTAATTTAAACGTTTGAAATTCATCATTTGGAAAATAATTAATTTAAACGTTAAAATTCATCATTTGGAAATAATTAATTTAAACGTTGAAATTCATCATTTGGAAAATAATTAATTTAAACGTTGAAATTCATCATTTGGAAAATTATTAATTTAAACGTTGAAATTCATCATTTGGAAAATAATTAATTTAAACGTTAAAATTCATCATTTGGAAAATAATTAATTTAAACGTTGAAATTCATCATTTGGAAAATAATCAATTTAAACGTTGAAATTCATCATTTGGAAAATAATCAATTTAAACGTTGAAATTCATCATTTGGAAAATAATTAATTTAAACGTTGAAATTCATCATTTGGAAAATAATTAATTTAAACGTTGAAATTCATCATTTGGAAAATAATTAATTTAAACGTTAAAATTCATCATTTGGAAAATAATTAATTTAAACGTTGAAATTCATCATTTGGAAAATAATCAATTTAAACGTTGAAATTCATCATTTGGAAAATAATTAATTTAAACGTTAAAATTCATCATTTGGAAAATAATTAATTTAAACGTTGAAATTCATCATTTGGTAAATAATTAATTTAAACGTTGAAATTCATCATTTGGAAAATAATTAATTTAAACGTTGAAATTCATCATTTGGAAAATAATTAATTTAAACGTTAAAATTCATCATTTGGAAAATAATTAATTTAAACGTTGAAATTCATCATTTGGAAAATAATTAATTTAAACGTTAAAATTCATCATTTGGAAAATAATTAATTTAAACGTTGAAATTCATCATTTGGAAAATAATTAATTAAACGTTGAAATTCATCATTTGGAAAATAATTAATTTAAACGTTAAAATTCATCATTTGGAAAATAATTAATTTAAACGTTGAAATTCATCATTTGGAAAATAATTAATTTAAACGTTGAAATTCATCATTTGGAAAATAATCAATTTAAACGTTGAAATTCATCATTTGGAAAATAATTAATTTAAACGTTGAAATTCATCATTTGGAAAATAATCAATTTAAACGTTGAAATTCATCATTTGGAAAATAATCAATTTAAACGTTGAAATTCATCATTTGGAAAATAATTAATTTAAACGTTGAAATTCATCATTTGGAAAATAATTAATTTAAACGTTGAAATTCATCATTTGGAAAATAATTAATTTAAACGTTAAAATTCATCATTTGGAAAATAATTAATTTAAACGTTGAAATTCATCATTTGGAAAATAATCAATTTAAACGTTGAAATTCATCATTTGGAAAATAATTAATTTAAACGTTAAAATTCATCATTTGGAAAATAATTAATTTAAACGTTGAAATTCATCATTTGGAAAATAATCAATTTAAACGTTGAAATTCATCATTTGGAAAATAATTAATTTAAACGTTAAAATTCATCATTTGGAAAATAATTAATTTAAACGTTGAAATTCATCATTTGGAAAATAATAAATTTAAACGTTGAAATTCATCATTTGGAAAATAATTAATTTAAACGTTAAAATTCATCATTTGGAAAATAATTAATTTAAACGTTGAAATTCATCATTTGGAAAATAATCAATTTAAACGTTGAAATTCATCATTTGGAAAATAATCAATTTAAACGTTGAAATTCATCATTTGGAAAATAATTAATTTAAACGTTGAAATTCATCATTTGGAAAATAATTAATTTAAACGTTGAAATTCATCATTTGGAAAATAATTAATTTAAACGTTGAAATTCATCATTTGGAAAATAATTAATTTAAACGTTAAAATTCATCATTTGGAAAATAATTAATTTAAACGTTGAAATTCATCATTTGGAAAATTATTAATTTAAACGTTGAAATTCATCATTTGGAAAATAATTAATTTAAAACGTTAAAATTCATCATTTGGAAAATAATTAATTTTAACGTTGAAATTCATCATTTGGAAAATAATTAATTTAAACGTTAAAATTCATCATTTGGAAAATAATTAATTTTAACGTTGAATTCTTCTTGAACGGTGAATTCTTCTGAACCCTTCAGTAAACGACCAAATTTTGGTCGACGAAATTTTGGCCGATTTCGCTTAACATTTGAATTCTTTCGAATCCTTCAGTAAACGACCAAATTTTGGTCGACCAAAAATGTTGTTTATTCTTATAGAGGAAAACACAAGCAAAATGCAAAAAATCGACGAATTTTTGGTCGACCAAAAATGTTGTTTCAACATCTAGCCAAGGCTAGATGAGACTACTTTGAAAATTTTTTAGTCGACCAAATTTTGGTCGAAACATCACCGTAATCATTGCTTATGATGAGTGAACTCTCACAGCAATGAAATGTAATAATGAGAATGCGAAAAGTACAGCAAGACATTAGTGATTCGACTTGATTTGCCCAAGCTCCCAACTTCTGCAATGTTCAAACGTTCAACAACAAATTTCCATCTCGTTATGTTGGATGTTCTAGTTACTAATACCATTGTATTTTCTTACACATCAATAGAATCGAACATCTTTACCCGGAAACCATTGAAAATGTACCCTACAATATTTTCGGCTTCATGAAACCAAAAGTTGCCCTGTTCACGACTCCCAATTCAGAGTGCAATGTTCTGTTCAATATGACAGAAAAATTTCGCCACGACGACCACAAATTTGAATGGACGCGTGAGCAATTCGAAGACTGGTAAGACTCGATTGTAGATGTCGACCTGCTATGCATTCCACCAATTATACATTCATTCATCCACAGGGCCTACAACATATGTACACGATTTCCAGATTATAAAGTTGCTTTTTACGGCATTGGTCCTGGACCTGACGGCACTGAACATCTGGGATGTTGCAGTCAAATGGCCTTATTTGTTCGTTGCGATTTTTACGACCTAACGTCGAATGGCTGTGGTGACACCACAGCTGAGGGATTTTCCTATAACAGCAACCAGCTTGACCTGCCACAAGTTATGAAAATTCAAAGCGAATCGGTTTTAACAGAACATGTCATCATTAATAAAGAAAGTGCATCAGAAAAATCTACTACAGATGATATCAACCGCTCTATAAGTGATGAAGTCGAAGAAATGATTGTTGACATGGCCACAACACATATCGATATGGAAAGTTACAGATTGGTCACTACTTGCATTTATCCAAAGAATATGGACGACAGATCTCAGGAGCAGAAGATTTTCGATGAAGCCTGTTTCCATCTCAGTCGCTATATGAACTTGAATGATGATCACTATGATGCCGACAACGATATTATAAAAGTTCCTGTCAAGCGAATATTCGAATTGGTATACAAATTTACTTCGGATATAAACGAGTTCAGGTAAGCTTCCGCCGTTCATCTTACGTTTGCACTTTACTGTTTCTGTAAAGCCGTCGAGTCAATTCGAACAAGAAGATTCAATCGAATGTGTCTTGCAGATACGTTATGCGTAAAAATAACTACACAATCGACGAGGATGATGTCTTTCTCATTAAACCGATGGACACGGAAAGTGACGAAGAAGACGACATGCCCGCCAATTGTGTTGATGCGCTTCCACGCCAAGTAGCATCGTCAGATGAAGATTGGGATTAAGTTTTTATATTTTGTACTGTTATACTATACATTTTGAGGAATATTGAACAAACTTACGTGGAAAATAAATATTTTGGTCACTTTTCATATCTAAACAAACCTTGGTTGTAGTAGTTTCCAAGTGCAGCGGGAGGCGGCTTCAAATGACCAAAGTTTTGTGGTAAGTTAAAGGCGTCAACTTATTAAAGAGTAAACGAGAATTTATTTGATAAATGAAAATTAACTTCGCAAAAAAATAGGACGAATTTTTGAGCAATTCGCTGATCAAAATTCGTAGATTTTTGTAGTTTTTATAATTTCTGATGGCACGATGAAGCTCTGCTTCTGTGGAAATGTAAAGGAAAAGCGGAAATAATTTTTGTAATTTTTGTTTTACTGTTATCATCGACAAACTACTCACCTTGAACACTTTACCGCTGGTACTCATCAAATTCATACTCTTAGTGATCACTTGAATACCACATTTGAGAGAATCATTAGATGCTTCCAGCATAGACTTCCCTTTCGAATCCTCCTGCTTCATATCATTCTCCAAACTCGCCGATTTTATGGTATCCTTTGAGCACCAGCCTTGAGTCGGTATCGGAACGGGAGGAGTCGAAATGCAAAACTGGCCAATTTGCCATCCAGTTGAAACATTGTTCGATTTCGCCTTGTCGGCGCGATCATTTCGTTTCCTTGGCCTTGAACGGATAGTTGTGTTGCCTGTGAATGTTTGTGTCAGTGCTGGTCTGCTCAACCAACTATCTGGTGCAATTTGAGACTGAGGTTGTGTGATGGGCATGGGTGGTAGCATCGGAATTGGTGCAACTGGTCCGCTTGATCGAGGATAATTTCGATTATCATCAGAATCTGAGTCACTGCCTTTGGCTGGTCGTGACTTTTTCACTGATGGTTCGTTGTTGAATTTGAATAGATCATCGTCGCTATCCGAATCATTGCCGCCAAAAATGCTTGAGGTTGGACCACGATGAGCGGTTCGTTTACGCTTCGAGGGTGTATCGATTTGAGTTGATGTCCACTTTGGCTGGGAATTATTTGCGGCACGTGATTGCATTTGACTTCCTTGGATAATTGAGATTTCTGTAGGAAAAGTTTCGGAGTTTTTCTCCGTAGAATCACGTTTATTTCCACTTTGTTGGACAGTACGCGTATGTTGATTGTTTGTGTTTTTAGTTGTAAAACTCGGCTTAGAGCTCAGACTATCCCTTCCTTCTATAACTTCTTTTCGGCTTTCGGTTACATGTTCAGTCGTTGAGAAATTTTGGATCTTTGAAGCGGATCTCGCACTGCGCTGTGGAATATCCAAGCTCTGGTTCGATCTGGTTGCCGATGCAAGACTCTTGTCCGACGAATCTCTCTTGCTCGATGTAGCACTTTCATCCGGTGCAGTGTTTTTATCCAGCAGACCTTTTGTGGTCGATGCAGTACTCAGCTTAGCGCTTTGGTTCTTCATTCCTTCTATTGGACTTTCGATTCCATGTTTTGTCTTCGAGAAACTTTGGATTTTTGAAGCGGATCTCGTACTGCGCTGTGGAATATCCGAGCTCTGGCTGGCTTTGGTGGTCGATGCAACACTTTTGTCCGTCGAGCCTCTCTTGCTCGATGCAGAACTTTCATCCGGCGCACTATTTTCGTCCGAAAGAGCGTCTGACTCAGCGCTCTTGTTCAAATTCCGTTTTTTTACCGACCGTTCTTCGATGTCACTTGAATTCTTCCGCTTTTTATTGTTAACCTCTTCCATCGACATGGCAAAATCGACACTCTGTATTAACATGGCATCATCATCGTCATCCATTAGTTCAATTATTTCGGAATTACTGGGAACAGTTGATGCCAGTGTATTCGGCTGGTCGATTGTCTCAGGTACATTTATAGAACTTGTCGATGGTGTTGCAGAACATCCATTTTGATTAGCTGGTGTATCGTTAGCTAACAATTTAGACGGAACCGTTCGAGGCTTGCTTTCGAAATTATCTTTCAACGTGTGGTTAGGATTGCAGAATTTATTCAGCGAACAGTGTAAAATGGCAAGACTGATTTCCGAGTCCGGAACCATCCGACTTCCTTTTGATATCAAAAAATCGTTCAATTCATTCGCAGTTTGCACAGCTACTTGACTCTGGGTTGAGCCCGATGAATCACTTATCACAATTACCCCTGGATTAACGAGGCTCCTTCGTTGCCACTTTTTCGTATCGAGCGATGAACATTTTCCCATGGCACATTCAATGATGCCTTTGAACGTTTCCATTTGTCTGCTGTTCATGAAAACGAATGTTTTTCCAACGAATAACCGTTTTCGGTCAATGTTCGCCTCCATCGACCAGGTGTTTCCACCCACACGCTCCACAATAGCTGGTTGAAACATTTCCACTTTGGGCATAGTACCGTTACTACGAATGGACGACAACATAGCTCTGAAGTAATCGGGTTTAACAATTGGAATGGCATGACACAAGCCTTGCAACACTTTCACAGTTAGTGTCAAACTTTTCACGACCAGATGAGTACAAGTGTCCGACCATTGATCGACAAATTGACCGCCCAGAGTGGTAATGTCTCTTTTCAAGTTATTTTTCTCACGCTCGTTCAATGTTGAAGTCAGAACGACAATATCCACTTTCTCCAGCTTCCACGTAAAATCAATGAATCCAAATCGTATGGTGTCACCGTCCTTCAGTAGAACCGGTACTTTCGGATCAATTCGTACATTTGAATTAATTTGCTCGTTGATATAGGTGCCGTATTTTGACTCGGTGTCGATAATTTCTACACGATCTTCATAGGGATGAAGAGTGGCATGAAATCTACCCAACGACGATTGAGTCTGTTCGCCGACAATGTCACATGTCTTGTTTCGACCCACCGTGTAATGGGGCTTATCACAAAGGAGGTAGACTTTGTCTTCTGAAACATTAAAATTAAGCTTGAATCTCTCGCTCATTTTTATACGCACACGATTGTTACATACCATTATTAACTCTGCTTAAAATCCACATTGCTATGGTGAAGAAGCAGTAATCAACAATGTATAACGATTGACTTAAACTGTACGATAAACAATCACAAATCTTAACAAATATTTCATCACAATAAACAACTGCTTGTATTGAGTCAAATACGGTGTGATGTAGAGAAAGGTTATGTTTTGACATTTACCAGCAGTAGAAGAAAAGAAAAAGGAAAAATTGTACTAGAGTCCTACGAAAAATTTTGAAAAACTTTTTTGATTGTGTGATTATTATAGAAGGCTACCGAGTCTACCGACACAACGCTGCTGAGATGATGTAATTTTCGCGGTGTAATTGTCTTGTGTAAAACTAACATAATTTTTTTTACAACAAGAATTACTCAGAAATTACTCTCTTCTGAGGGAATTTCAACTAAACATCATTTTCGATCATACCCTCAATTTTTTCATCTTCTAAGCCAGGTTCTAAGCAGAGAGATGCTAATATGACGGCTGGGACGCCGTTTCGACGGATAGAGGGAATTTGTCAATCATTTCTGAAAAAAATTGAACCGTATGCGACCAGCTGTCAAATTGAAAAAGACATAACCACAGATTTTTTTTAAATACTTCCAGCATCACCAATTTTAATGAAATAAATTGCTAACATGATCCTTGTGGGATCAGAATGAACGTAAGTCCATTTATTTATAAATCAGATTCAGTATTCGTACACAATTTCCGAATTGAAAAAAACAATTTTGGAGACCAATTTTTGAACGCGTATATCTCAGATAATACGAAAGTACCTTGCAAATAAAACCCTTTACGTTATTTTTGACACCGATGCAAACGTATTTCCATATTCTGCTTCTCGAATCATTGTAGTCAAAAATTAATTATTTTGTAAACAACCGACCAATTTTGGAAAAAGTCAGCCATTTTTGACATTTCATTCGTGATATGAAAAAGGCTGACAAATTCCCTCTATCCGTCGAAACGGCGTCCCAGCCGTTATCTTAGCATCTCTCTGCTTCTAAGTCGAAAATCTAGGTTCGATGGTAAACACGGTAAACAAGACACACATATTTAGAGCTCTTATCCAGTTTGTGGTAACTGTGCAAAGCAACACATTAGAAAAATTCAAATTTTTTTTTAGATACAAAAATATCTCTAGCCTTCTCACATACCATACAATGACGACTTTAAAATAATCAGAATTACAGAAACCAGCAGTCAAGATCTAATAGAGACAGTGAACAATTATATTTGCAAAATTGAAGCTTTTTGAAAATTCTGAATTACTTTAAAAAAGTTACATTTTTACGAGCTGAGACCGCCTTTTTACGTGCGAATTGTTGATAACCACATAGCCGTTTCTAAAAGGTTAACGCTGACATGGTGCTCGAATTTAACTATAACTCGTCTTCGAACAACCGCCTCGAACAAGAAACTGAAAGCCGACACACAGGTATTCTCTTTTCAGTCGCAAAAAACCTCATTATTCAAATATGAAAACCAACACATCCACATCCAAAATAGCTAGAAAAGAGAAATCTATATAGGGGGGGTCATTTAGAGAGAAATTCCGAATCGCGTTTGAAATGTTCAAAAAAGAAGCGCAGAGCAGAGAAGCAAGGCCAAAACCTTACAGAGCACCTCACTTCACTTGTACATTCGTTTAGTTCGGCTACGCGTTGAATCGATGTAAATAATCGAATAAGACCATTGTTTTTCGGATTGAAAGTGATTGGAATGGTGGAAAAATTGTTTCACATTATCAAGTGTTTCGATTGTGTTAAAATGATAAAGTAATTGTTAAGTGCAATAACTGGAAATGGATATATACGCCTGAATTGACCTAAAAATAATTAAGACAACAAACGAATGAAGTTTTTTTTTCTTCATACATTCAATGTAAAACTGTGTGTGTATTAGAAACTTCCATATATAAAAACGTTTGACGAATGTATTCACGAAACTCGGGTTTGATACACAACACATATATACATACTCAATGGAACAGTAAATTGTGTGAGTTTAAACGAAAAAGCAAGAATAGCCTATTGAAAAATATCCTCTCCTATGCAGAAGGGGGGAGAGAGAGAAAGAACTTGTTAATTATACAGTAAAAATATCGATGTAGTGGTTACTTCAGAAAAATAAATTGTTGCTGTGGAGTTTTTTTTTTCTGTTAGTAAATTAAAATTGTGTAATATTTACTATTCGAGTGGATTGAAATTAGAAAATGTTGTGAAAAAAGGAAATTTAGACCAAAACTATTGTTGCAATAAAGTGAAATTAAGAGAAATTGAAGTGAAAATCGGTGAAAAAATGAAAAATTGAGGGGTGCTGTCAATTTTACTGTGTTGTGTTTACAATTTATGACATTTTTGGTAGATGAAATGCAACATTGCCAGTCGATCGAGTGGAAACGAGAGGTGATACTTTTATTTTTATTTATTTGATTCGTGTTATTATTATTTATTTTGGTTGCCGCGCATGTATTTTTTTTCTGATATGTAGGCATACCATGTAACATCAACAAATAAAAAAAAAAAATCACAAAAAACTTCATATTATCACTGCCGCATTTACTTTCAATAGACGAAATTTTTCATTTATATTTTCTGACCTTTTTTATGATTAAAATTGTGTTGTATCGTTAATTTTGTTCTCATTTTATATAAGATGAAAGTGTTCGGTGTTTTCCCTGTTTTCCATGTTGAGATTTTTTCATAACGTGTACTATACTCTTACATGGTAACCTTTACATGTTCATTTTAGTCTTTGGAATAATTCCATTATATCAATGGGCAATATTACAAAAGTGTTTTCGATCAACAACTCTGAAGACTTTATTCGAAAGTATAGTCAGATTTGCTTAGTAATTCACTTTATTTACTACAGCTAGTTCTTCGTAGCTTTTACACTTGACACATTAACAGTGGAATTTTACATTTAAATAAATCGCTCCCGCAGCGTTTTTCGTCGAATTCACATTGTTTAAGAGTATAGGACATAATAACATAAAAGTGGCTGGGTATGTTGCATGAGGTTTCGTAAAGAAAAGTATTTAAAAATATTTACCTGTTTCATGCGCACAAAATTATCAAATTCATTCAAATCTTTGAAGCACACGAGTGGCTTCAGATATACGAATGCAGAAATTGTGATATTGTAGCATCAAAAGCTAGAGAAAAATTTACAAAATTGAAGTCTCAACGAAATACGCAACCTATATACTAATAGTGATTTCTTGTAGCTACCCATTGTTTATTTACGTTGGCCCTTACGCAAAAAAAAATACCAAGCGTTGGAGAGAACTTATTTGTATAATGTTTAGTGTATAGAGGGAATTATATTAAGAGTGATATCGCCAAGACTTCAGGCGATTGGGGAACAAGCGGTCTCCGATTTTAATGAGTGATAGCACGTTGGATTCGTCTTTCAATTCTAGGAAACACGTATCTTTAAAAAATTATTTTTGTAATGTTGTACGAATGTCGGCCTTGGAAAGAGCAACAGTTCGAGTACACGCACTGCTTGGAGAGTTATTACTAAAAATATAGTGAATGTTTGGAGAGTCCGCCTTCCCTGCAGCTTCGATGTTCCACGTTGTTGTAGCTGGCCTCACCCAATATCTTTCCACATAAATGACTGGGAACCGTTTGCTCCCACTTGATCAAATCGTTTTTCCAAACTCCTGTCGCGTAGCAAATATTGAGAAACTAATTACTGTTCCAGACTCCTGAGGTCATGTGCTATACGCTAACACTTTATTTGACTGAAATCCTCCTAGAAAAATTTAATAATTTTTCCCTTGTTATTACTAACATTGGATCTGCTTTAACGACATATATTCGCGACATAGCGAAGCGTATTGGTATTGATAAGGTAAAAGAATAGTGAACGATAAAAAATGACTACCGTATAACCGTTCCAGACACTGTTCCAGTAGTTGGGCCCCCAGAAAGAAGAAAAAAATATACATTTTGGCACCAACTTTTCTTTTCCAAAACTTCTGTACGCTTGCAGCACAAAAGTACTGGGTTCATTTATATGTGGAACGATAGTAGGTGAAGCTACAACACCCTATACTCAGTTCCGTGGAACATCGAAGCTGCAGGGAAGGCGGACTTTCGGAACATTCACTTAATTTTTAGTCATAACTCTCGTGGATGTAGTCGCACCAGCCAGAGTGCGTATACTCTACATGTAGGTCTTTCAAAGGTCGACATTCGTACAACATTACAACAATTTTAAATAATTTTTTCTTGAGTTATTGCCGAAAAACTGTTTTCGGTACCACTCTGACATGCCTTTACTTTTGAGCGCTTTTTACAGATTTTTTTTTTGATAAAGTTAAAGATACGTGTTTTGTAGAATTGAAAGACGTATCCATCGAGCTATCACTCATAAAAATGAGAGACCACTTGTTCCCAAAGTTTAAAAAAATTACCTGATGTTTTGACGATATAACTCTTAATGAAAAGTTGAAATCATGTTTATGAGTTACTTACCAATGGGACAAATGGTGAAAATGGAACTTCTTGTGTGCCGAGGTCGGTAAACAGGCAAAAAGTGTCATTTTAACCATTTGTCCCATTGGTAAGTAATGTACAATTACACTTCCGTACAGCCAGCATAATATACACATAAATGTCTCGGTGAAATACATGTCACGTAAATCAGCAATAACATGGTTTTCCGCTCTTTTACAGATCTACCAGCTCAAACATTAGCATGCATTAACCGCAAAGGAACCGTTTAATTCACCTTATACAACAAAACACGACATAATGAACGAATCTTCCGAGAGTAGATTTTCCGAAACGGATACACTGAATGACGCTAAGCCTCCAGCTGATAGTGTGTACACATTTTCTGATAATTGTGAGAGTGACGAAGGCGAACTAAAGTTTAAAATAAAAAATATAATCAGTCCAAAAGATGGTTCAACCAATCAATCACCAGACAAATCGTCTCCAACAGAACGAGAAACCGATAACCTTTCGAATACCGTACCGGCGCCGAATCCTGACATAAGACCACCTAATCGAATTGATGAGGAAACGTCATGTAGTAAATCTCCCAAACAACATGTGCTTCCCGTTAAAGTCAAACGTGTACCGAACGGTAGCATGCATCCAACCGGTAAACCGGCAGCATATGCAATGGAAAAGAAAACCACCAAAGTTCGGGCCAAACCGAAACGAAAGGCGTTGGTTGCAATGTATCAAAGTCAGATCACTGACAACAAAATTGGAATAAAATTGAAATTGAAAAAGTCCGAAGTCTTAACCGTTTTACCGGCGCCGAAAAGCAAGAAAGTGGCAAAATCAAATCGCAAAAGATCGAGAAAATCAAAACCGAAGAACACATCAGATAGTGACGATTCCAGCTATGAAAAGAAACCACGACGTGTAAATAATAATAAAGCGACAACGGTGGAAAAAGAACCGGAAGAGCAGTCTCCTTGGGGATTAATGATTCCCGAGCCAATTTTACTTAAGATCTTCGAAAATGTTGTCAATCAGGAAGGGTGTCTGCCCGCATTGGTTCGTCTGGGTAAAGTGTGTTCACAGTGGAATCAAGTGTCCGTTACACCGAGACTCTGGCACAGTCTCGATTTTTCGGCGTGGACGAAAGAGAAATGGCGCACCGAACTGAATTTGAAATGGCTAATCGAAAATCGTATGCAATCCTGTAAAGATCTGAACATAGGTATGAACGTTAGATCACAGTGTCGGTGCCTGATTTGTCATTAATTTGACCAACTTTCTTTTACAGCAAATTGGAAAGTTACTAATATTGACTGTGTCCTGTCTATTTTGGCCAATTCCTGTCCGGATCTAGTCGGTCTCTCACTAGCTGGATGGAAGGGGTTCGCATCTGAGCATTTAATATTCATTGTAGAACAGTTTAAATCCCTGCAACGATTAGACTTAAGCTCCATAAATGTGAGTTTCATTAAAGTTTTCATATTTTTTAATGGTGGAAATAATCGATTGATTTTAACAGATTGAAATGACCAACAAAAGCACAGTGAGTTTACAATCACTGTGCCACTCAATACAAACGATGGGCGAAAAATTGACTCACCTGTACTTGGCTCACAATAAATTAGCTGGCGTTCCACAAATTGTCACAGCATTATCGGTAAGACCTACCATTTATTCTCATTAAACGATAATTTCAATCGTCCTTTTATTCGTCTGCCACACATGTGGTTTATTCGATAAAAATTAATTTATTTTCCTGTTAATTCAGACATACTGTCCAAACTTGACGCTTTTGGACTTATCCAATGTTAGCACAATAGCCGCATCTCACGGATTTCTGCACATAGAAAAGCTTCAGCAGGGCTGCCAAAAGCTTAAAGTTCTTCGGATAACGAACTCGCACATTACACTTAGTCCGGCTACACTCCAGGAACAGGTTAATTGCATTAGCCATTCACACCAAACGTCTGTGCTCATTTGAAATATTATTCCTTAGATGGATTCGCCTGGCTTTCCGGAACTGGAAGAACTGTCAATCGCATCGCTGGCTGATGAATCTCGGCTAATAAACGATGATTTCATTCAAAGAATTCTAAAAACAAGTACAAAACTGCAATTGCTAGATGTTAGAGGTTGTGCTAGACTGACACATGACAGTCTGATCCGATTGCCCACATGGGACTTAAAACATTTATTTCTGTCTGGCTGTTCGGTAACGCGAGATACCGGGTAAGTTGTTTAGACTGAAAGTAAATCGTGAAAATGTTTTATCGTGAATTCATATGTGTTACAGTGGCGGTCTAGAATTAATAGCATCGAAATGGGCGCACAGTCTCACTGAATTCGATTTGGCATGGGCAAATGTACAAACACCATTGGACAATGCAATACGGGCGATAGCTGAAAAAGGCTCCGAGTCACCATTGCAGTAGGTTTTCACTGATCGCAGTGATGAAAACGTAGAGCTAACAAACTGTTTCAATTTTCAGTCATCTCAACTTATGTGGATCTTCTGTGTCATTGGAAGCGGTCAAAGAGATACTGACGAATTGCGTTGATCTCAATTCGATAAATTTGTCGTCGTGTCGAGGACTGCCACGCGGTTTCAAACGTTTGCTACAAGGTACAACTGAAATCAAAGAACTTCGTGATAATCTCGGTGTTACGCTGAAAGTGCCGAAATCGAGTGATTCGTAGACTAATTATGGAACACAACAAAACGATCAGCGAAATGTTCCACTGAGGGATGAAACTCCAATTCGAAATGCTTGCACACCTTTTGAAGACGAAGTTCTTCGTACACAAATTTAGATTGTAAGTAACAACGCAATTATGTGAATTAGTGCGTATAAATAGTCAATGAAAACTGAGTCAAAGTGATCGTTTTATCAATTTTTATTAGGCGTCCAACCGTAGGTTAAAATACGATAAATTACGTCGCACCGTTCTATGCGTGATGCCTGAAAGCTATTAGAGTTTTGGTATTGGTTTACGTTCTTTATCGTGGTCTTGACTCAGATTCGTAAATCAGAAAACGTGCGATTTTAAGTGGAACATCTTTCGAGTTGTGACCATCCTCTCAGAATGACTTTTCGAATTTGATCCTTCCCACCTTTTTCATAATAAAATTCGTTCATATAAATGATGATGAAGGTCTTTGAATGGTTTTACCACGCAATTTGACATTGCTGTCAGGATAGTTATACTTCAAGTCGCACTCATCATCATCACTACGTTAGTCGAGAAATGATTTCGCAAGAAAGTTTTTTGTTTTAACTTCCGTGATAATAATTTTTTATATTTTTTTTTACATTTCGTTTTTTGGTTATTTTGTGTTAACATTAATTAATCGAAATTGACCGAGTCAACGTTCTATAAATCGCACGACCGTTCTGAGCATGTTTAAAATATTTGCTCCGCAGTAAACTGACCTTTTCCTCGCTAGGAAAATGTCGAAAAATTCATGACAAAAATCGATTTCATATCCAAACAATCTGACAAAATGAAAAATACCGTGCGAGTAGACGAACAATTTGTATAAAATTTCTGCTAAACGTTTCTTGTGTACGTGTTGTAAAGCTTCAATTTGTTTATGGAATGGTATAATGTTTAAGTCTTAAAACACATCTGTGTACGATATGTAGTTAAATGTAGCGTCCTTTCTTTATCTCTCAAAAACGCTCCCGTCGCTGTGTTAAATATCTCTTGAAAAATTTTCAATTCAAAGCGCAATGAAGTTATTTCGATTAGAAGAGCTTTCACTTGTTAGCGAATGCTATAAAATTTGTGGAAACTTGAACTGACAGCTAACATCATCTTGTAATGCTAGAGTCAAAGCTATTGAAATTGTGCGTCGTCCCTTGTTTCAATGTTGCCACTAATCAATTTGATCTTCTGTCCTGCAAACGAATAGTTAGAACGAAAGTTGATAAAAGAGGTTAGTCGATACTTACACATACAATCGTGATCGAATCAGTTCAAGTGTTCCTAGTCTAAGTAAAGACAAATTCTAACGAGTTAACGATTTCTTCTCATTGAGCTTTTTTTATGTCCGTACAACCGATTTTTACATTGAAATGACATTCGAAGCATTCGATTAAATTAGACCACATTTTAAATAACGAGTTTTATTAGCGTTAGGGCTTTGTACAAATCATCGCAAGATTTACAACATTTATAACAAAAGGAAAATGGTTTTTACATAAAATGAGTGGTAGATGTGTTGTTTCAAACAAAAAGCAAAACAAAACAAAAACATTTTAGTATTTTAGTATTAAATAAAATGGAAATACATTTTAGTATAAATTAAAATCAATTCGGTGCCTATATTAGGTAGGTGTTGTGATGCTATCTATCAGTTCAATTCAGTAGATGTTTCGGACATTTTTGTTTTGTGAAATTAATTTGATTATTTTGAAGTAAAAGACGTGTTATAGGATCACAACCCAAATTTGTAAAAATAAATCAGATTTTTTTTTGTTTGAAGCGAGCCGCATCGAAGAAACAAAAATTTAAAAAAAATAAAGAAAAAGTTTAATTGAAAATTGGCAAATCATTCATTTAAAGTGTAACACGAAGAATGTAAATGTGTACGTGGATTTAAAATGTGCGTATAACAACAGTATAATAATTATATAAAAAAATGAATTAAATAATGAAACAAAAGTATATTTATAAAAATCTAGTAATTAAATTAATTTATAAAAATTTTTAATTAAAAAACATTAATCTAAATGACTAAAAAAATTTATTATGAATGGAAGCATAAAAATACATTGATATTGTACATTTTTAAAGCGCAATATTTGAGATTTTTAAGATGTAAAAAATTAATAATTTAAAAACAAAAAAAAAGAATATAAAATGATGAAGAGTTTAAAAAGAAATTACAGATAGATTTATAAAACATTGAATAAATAAAGTTTTGTTTAAAAAAAGATGTAGAAATATCATAAGCTGTTTACTTAACATTATTCCGCTCTAAGTATTCCACATTTTTGCCGGGGACTACAACTTTGTCTCAACTTTGTCAAACGCGTACGGAAATTTTGTTTTCTTCCCGGTATCCGAGTCAAATTTCCCGGTATCTAAAATCGTAAATTTGATTTTTCGCCACATATTTTTCCCGATTTTTTCGATTTTCCGGTATCTAAAGAATTTTTCTGAAAACTTCCCGGTATCCAGGATACCGCGGATAGCGTGAATTTCCACACGCGTTGTCAAAATTCCTTAAAATTTCTCAAAAACAAAATTTCTTATATTTCTGCATTTAGTCCCCAATTTATCACCACTTTATATTCACGCCCCTCCTCAACAAAAAAGAAGTTTTTCCGAAATGCACCCAAAAACAAAGAACGCACATCGATTCAGGAACCTCAGGGAGCTCAGAACAGCATTCAGTAAAATCGGACCAGTTCCTTCCCCATACAAAATTTTTCATTTCATGAAATTTCATCCATCTCTCTGAAACCGTTTTGTCACAAAGGTTGAGTGAGTGGACATATTTTGATCGAAGCTAATTTGTATGTTATAGTCAGAGGCCATACCTATCTAACGATACCCCACTCAATGTATTTCGTGTGAGAAAAATCACTTTGTTGACTTGAAAATTGTCGTGCAGTCGCCAACTCCAAAATAGAGTATAATCAAAGAAAGTACAGTTTTCATTTTCATAAATTTGTCTTCTAAAAACGTTTTATTTACGTTCCTTTTATCAAAGCCACATAAAATATGGAAAGCGTGAAGACTTAGTATGAGTGTTCTAACTATTTAGCCTGTTTTCGAGATGGCGACTTCACGACAATTTTCAAGTCAGCAAAGTGATTTTTCTCAAATAAAATTTCTCAAAGGGGTATTATCACCTCTGAACAAATCAAATTTTAAGTTGATGTTAAAAATGTGAATTTTTCAATGTCATTTCACTTTTTAACACACTGAAGATGATTGCGGCTGGCTGAATTTCGGTTCCCTCGATTGTTGTTAAGGAATCAGGATCAGGACATACCTCTGATGCTAGGAATTTTGACAGTCGACGGTTCAACGGTTTGTCTTTTAAATGATCCGACTTTTTTCTTATCATTTGCAATCATTGAATTTACCCAAAATGACGAGGAGGAAACAACTCCAAAAATGTATCATACAAATTCAAATTCCACTTTTCAATTCCAAAAATTCCACTCGTTTTCTAATAGTACATACTTAACAATGGGGCAAATGGTGGAAATGTGTGAAATTTGCCGATCGAGGCGTAGCCGAGGTTGGTAAACACACAAAAAGTACCATTTCCATCATTCCAATGGGGTATGTCAAGTAAGGAATTATTTTTTAAAACTTGAGGTAAAGTTAACTTAAAGTTACTGAAAATAGAATTGCCACTTTGTGGAGCAATTTTTATCTAAAATTTTCTTTCTTAAATTTTTTGGGTCAATTTTTGGTTGATAAAACATTTGCGCTGAGGCGCAGAATGAGCCACCCTCAGCGATATCAGTTATTTTGTAAGTAGAAACATGGACTTTCGTCACACTTTCACTCTTCAGGGTTTTTTGGCGGATCTAATATTTGGCTAGGTTTAACATTCGGCTGATCTTGCGCAAAAATATGATTTACACTAACGATGCTTAATGCTCTTACTTATTTTTGTCGGAAGTGGATAACAGAGTGTAATGATCAAAGGAACTTGAGTTTAATTGACTGTTTTAGTAGCGTTGCATTAGAACAAAACCACCAAAAGTAAATTGTTTGTTTATCTCGATCCTGAAGACAAAATTAAAACTTTCATTAAGATGTTATCCAACCTAGAGACCGAGCAGCCCTCTTTCATTCCAGGGTAAAATATTAAAACGATTAGCACCATAGAACTTATTTTTATAACTATAATTTTCTGTCAGTTACTCTGGTTACTGTCCTCAGTACAAATACCGCATTGGTGAAACTTTCGGTTCGCAAACACATAAACTTTTAATCGATCCGTGCGCTGGTCACTCTGAAAATCTAATATTATCCGATCGTACCGTTGATGACTATCACATAGAAAGACCTACCCTCCAAGAGATCGATATTGTAAAAAAGCATGAACGAGATTCTGGCGACACAATTTATAAATATCCGATAATACCAGGGTATGAAGGATTCGTTCCCAGAATTAATGGTAATTGTGGACAGCGTTTTTTTGTGGCAGCCACAGAAGGATTGGCTGAATTTCAAATGGATAATTTGAAAAATAGACGAAAACGCAATGTCTTGAGACATCGTGGAGCATTGCAACAGAAATCGGTCAAAGGTAGAAGCTTAGGGGAGAGATTGGTGAGTCATTATTTTTAGAATGTTGTTTTTGTTATCCACTCTGCATCGTCTACAAAATCGACAATTTTTAGCTTACAACGAATCCATACAGACTACCGTTAACCAGTGTTCGTCCGGAATGCAAGGGAGTTGTACGAGATCTTGAGGTGGCGCAGAGCAAACTTCCATCAGAACCAACAATTCCATACTCTAAGCAAACATCACCGTTCTTTATGGAAAACTCAGAAGCAGAGAAATATTTGAAGTCTGGTGAGTGAATCAGTCGAAAATTGCTTAGTAACCGAGACAAACAAACTGTGTCTGCTTTTAAATAAAATTGTTTAGAAGAAAAATGTCCTATTCAACACGTAACCATAATTTCACTAAGTTCAAAGTTTTCAAATTTAAATTTCTTCCGAAATTTCAGGTAATGCTGGTCACAAGCCATTCGCCTGGCCATTATTCGGAAAGGATCACCAGCGTATAACAAACGATGCTCTTTGTGATTTTTCAAATAATTTCAATCATCACAAAAGCACCGAATGGGCACCAATTGTACATACAGGCGTTGGAGCGTCAATTCCGAGTGAATCGTGCCATCAAATCTACCATCGTAATATTGGACTACTTCCAAACTATGGCGGTCATGTACCTGGAGCTGTTTTCAGGTTTGGTCAAACATATGGAGCAGATAGTCTGGATGCAAAGCGTTGGTTGAGAGGCCAATTTTCAAATTAAATATTTGATGCGGAATTCTTGGGATATTGTAGCTAGGATCATCTCTAAATAAAATTCATGGTTTTCATTAGATCTGATTTATTTGTTCGAATGTGATGTAACGGTCAATATGGAAATTAACTTTCGTTATTTTGGATATAGCAGATCTCTCTAATCTAACAATCATCCTGAGCAAAAATCGCCATAACAAAATAGAAAATATTTTTAACAAAAATAACCGCCGAGACCCGACTATGAAACTAGGGTTAACATTTCTTTAACATTAACAATCTTCTCCCGTGGCTTTTGATGTATTTTACCGGCTTCGATTTCAGCTTTGTCTATACGATTCCATCCGTCCCATGTGACAACAGTTTTATTTCCTAATAGGTCGTCCAGCCCCGGCTTAGTAGCACTGGAAGAAATTGCTCCCGTTTTAAAATCTTCACATACGGTGTGCGCGACCGAAAATGAATTGTTCATTGTTGTTAAAATAACACCAGTTGGTCCAGTTGCTAGCCATCCACTAACATACAATCCTTTTTCGAATTTGTCTTCAATGTCGTCAATGGAGTTATCGCTTCCCGTTAACTGCTTCTTAAGCACACGACCTGCACAAATAAATCAATTGAAAAACGATTCTTGTCATCGTAAATTGGATCAACCATTGTCCTGAAATTTCGACGACATGAGTATCGGTGACTTCCTGAAGAAACGGTGACTTACTGAAAAAACAACGAGAAGAAATGGTGACTTCCTGAAGAAACGACGAGAAGAACCGGCCACTATAGTCGCCGTTCCTTCTCGTCGAATCTTCAGGAAGTTATCGTTTCTTCAGGAAGTCACCATTTCTATAGGATGTCACCGTTTCTTTAGGAAGTCACCGTTTCTTCTCACCGTTTCATCAGAAAATCTGAAGAGCCGTCATTACATGTCACCATTTTTTCAGAAAGTCACCGTTTCTTCGAAACCGTCGACTTCCTGAAGAAACGACGAGAAGAAACAACGACTTTCAGAAGCAACGCATCTCACCGTTCAATCTCTGATTGCAAGCAACTAAAACAAATAAAATAAAAAGCTTTTTTTTATTTTAAATGAATAAAATCTACGTACAGTGGCTTATTCTTGATTTGAGATGAAATTTCGATTTCAAGAAATTCTTCAGTTGACAATCTCAACTCAAGATTACTAATTCAGCTGACATTGAGATCCCAAATCAACTCTAATTTTCGTCTCGCCGTAAAGGCGTTTTGTTGGTTCTTATGGAATTCATCCTTTTACGAAATCTAACGTAAAGGAGTTTAGTTCATCACTACAGAATTCATCTTTTTACAACATGAAAACCAATTTTCATTGCACATAAAAAGCGTTTTAACACGCCGAGCGATCCGGCCCATTGCCCCGGAGCGAAGAGGAGGGCCGCAATGCGAGCCGGGCGCCGGAACGGTGTCGGTAACTTAGGAGTTAATTTTTTTTCTCTCGCATCGTGTCATAATTAGTCTGTGTCATTTTTTATATATACACGCCCTGAATTTTGAAAACCGACACATTTTCTGTTTTGTGCTTTACTGCCTTTTTCTGAATTTTACATACATTTTTATATGGAGAAATCAAAAAACTCAAGTACAACACAGAAACATATCGCTCGGCGTCTTAAAACACTTTTATGTGACTAATTATGACACGATGCGAGAGAAAAAAAAAATAACTCCTAAGTTACCGACACCGTTCTGGCGCCCGGCTCGCATTGCGGCCCTCCGCTTCGCTCCGGGGCAATGGGCCGGATCGCTCGGCGTGTTAAAACGCTGTTTATGTACAATGAAAATTCGTAAAGGGATTACTCCCTTATGGTTGGTATTCAATACAGAAAGATTATTACAGCAATACTATTCAACAACCAAAAAGTTACTGCCAAAAAGATACCGCCAAATCGCTTATTATCGACTTTCTGTATAGAGACGATAGAATTTGCACTTCATGTATAGAGGACGATAGAATTTGGTTTTTGGCCTTATGAAGAAACGTTGACTTCCCGAAGAAACGATGAGAAGAAATGGTAATTTCCTGAAAAAACGATTAGAACCTTCCGTCGCCGTTTCTTCAGGAACTTGTTATTTCTTATGAATTCACCGTTTCTTCTCGTCGTTTGTTCAAGAAGTCATCGTTTTCACAGAAAGTCACCGCTTTTTACATAAAACGGCGACATCCTGAAGAAACTGTGACTTTCTGAAGAAACGACGAGAAGAAACGGCGAGTTCCTGAAGAAACGGTGACTTCCTGAAGAAACAGCGACTTCCTGAAGAAACGGCGACTACTCGCCGTTTCTTCAGGAAGTCGCCGATACTCATGTCGTCGAAATTTCAGGACAATGGATCAACCTACCACCAACATTATTAACGAGGCCTTGCTTCTCGTCGAAATTCAGTGACTTGTCCAAACAAATCGATTTGTATCCAATGCTCCGCATAATTAAATCAGTTTCTAGCGTTTCTGTAACTGATGTAGCCACAGCAGAATGTCCAACCAAATTGTTAATCGATAAGACCAAATTATTCGAACCATCGATATGTTGCGGTGAACGTAAGAATATTGGAAGAAATGATTTCTTCCCTACCTCGTGTTGCTGTTGTTTCGACAAACTACTCAACATCAATTCCGTCAATCGCTTTCGCGGTCTTTGCAAATTGGGAAGTTCTTCATTTATTCCAACGAAATCCTCACCACGCCACAGAATATTTACTCCTGGTAACTTTGTCATTTCCCTCAGCTCCTTTATCGTAAATGCTGCTTGTAGTGGACCCCGTCTACCAATCAAATAGACATTTTCAACTTTACTCTCGGACAGAGTTTGTAACGCGAAACGTGTTATGTCTGTTTTAGCCAAGACATCAATCGGTGATAAAAGAATGCGTGCCACATCAACTGCGACATTACCCTGGCCAATAATAGCCACTGTACGTGCGTTCAAGTTCGGCTTATATTGTTCGGTTCCTGGCAATCCATTGTACCAGGCCACAAATTCACGCGCCGATAGAACATTGGAAGGATACTCATTTGGGATGTTCAGTTTACGGTCTTTTTCGGCTCCGTAAGACTGTAAATGGAAGCTTTTATGGATATTGTTGCCATTTTATTATAATATTCAATTAGTCTAAAAAATATTACCAGAATTACGGCATGGTATCGGTCACGTAGATCTTGAACTGTAAAATCGAACCCTAGGGTAAGATTTCCCAAAAATCTCACTTGCGGATTTTCAGCAGTCTTTGTGAATGTGTTGATTACGTTTTTTACCTCTGGATGATCGGGAGCTACTCCGAATCTGTAAATAATTTGAATGGTGAATGGGTATTGCTGACTACACAAAAATCAGTCATTGTTTAAAACTCAAATCGATTTTCATTTAAAATTGTGGTCTGTTATCATTCCCCAATCATATTTTTATCTCTCAAAAACGATAAAATTATCGAAACTCTTGTTATCAGCAGTAAGACTGTTCATCAAATGATTTATAATTTACTTCTTACCTGACAAGCCCGAATGGAACGGGCAATTTCTCCACAATATCCACATAACAGTTGGGTAGGTTCTTGATCAAATGTTGGGCAGCGTAAAATCCAGCCGGACCAGCACCGACTATGCAAACTTTCTTTTTATTTTCGGAACTAAAGGCACTTGTTGCAAATGTCTTTCTAAAATGATTTATGATGTTTCTAGGGACGACTGATCGCAACGGTTGCATTGTATTCACAAATACTGTCTAGTCTTATAATGCTTGCCGAATGAAATACAAAATAAAGTCGGTGAAGGTTTGTAAACATTAAAGTGAAATTTATGAATTTAGAAAGTTGTTATGACCAATTTGACATTGCCAAATCAGCTGTTAAGAAAAATGTTCACTTATTAGTTCAAAATCGAAAAAACCTAGCGCGAGAAATTTTAAAAAGAATTTCCAATCAGAATAGAACCAGAAATCGGAACCTGATTTTGGGTCGAAAGCTTGAATGGTGTGTAAATTGCATCATTTACATTAACCTGTTACAGACGGCTGTCATCTGTTATCGACAACGACAGCAAGAGTAACCGACAAGCTCTGACTAATGAGGTCTTATATAGCAAAAAATATGTTCAAAACAAATGAAGTAAAAGATTTTTGAAATCAATCTCTGAAAATCTTCGATCGAATGAAGTAATAGGTCGAATGTCTGTGACAGGTTAATTCTTCTTTTCAAAATGGTAGCTTAATTACCACTATAACTTGGACAATGTCCAACTGACATTCCTCAAGATTAAATGTTTATTTTCGAATAAAAATGTGAAATTCGAAGAAAAATGTTTCTGTCGTTGGGTCAGTACGATCGAGTGTAAATCTAAATTTGGTAGAAATATCAGTGGAAAGTATACCATAGTGTATCAGTGCACCTAGTTAAATGGCTCAGAAAAATACCGAAGACCTGTGCGAATTTATAAAACGAATACCAAAAGTTGTAAGGAACCACAAATCATTATTTGATCACTGAATGCACGTAACCCCTCAAATTATTGCTTTAAGGAGCTTCATGCCCATCTCAATGGATCATTAAATAAGGCTGCATTCCAGGCATTGAATGTACTGAATGGAAGTAGAGTTGATGAACAGTTCTATCAGATTCTATCGAGCGATCCCGTCAATTTGAAAGCGTAACTACATCCATTCGGTCACATGAAGCCTTTAATTTAGAAAACTGTTTATAGTTGCTTTTCCAAGTTTAAATATGCACATGAACTTACGCAAACCGTTGAAGCTGTATCTTTAGCTACAGTAATGGTCATCGAAACTTTTAGCAAAGAAAATGTAATTTATTTGGAACTGAGAACAACTCCAAGACCTCTGCAAAAGGCGACGACATGTGAAGACTATCTGAGAGCTGTAATTTCAAGTATCATGTAATCAGATGGACCATTGTTCCGTATAAAATAGTCACTGTTTTGTACTCTCATTTCAGTGAATGTCGCACGAAATACCCACAAATTTTGGTAAAATTGCTTCCATCTATCGATCGAGGGAAAGGAAGCAATATTGCCAAGGAAAATCTAGACATTGTCATCAAAATGAGAAGAGAGTATCCAGACATTATTTGCGGTGTTGATTTTAGTGGTTCACCAACAGATGGAAAGTTTAATGATTACAAAATGATACTCGAAAAAGCAAGATCGAATGGCCTAAAGTTGGCACTGCACTGTGGTGAAGTTGAAAATCCGATGGAGATTAGAGAGATGCTTCAGTTCGGAATGGATAGATTGGGACATGGTACTTTCATTAAAGGTTTGCACAAAAGTTACTAAATGCGAATCAGCTAAAGGGATTATTTTCTATAGACACACATCAATTTTGCTTTAGGTGAAGAGTTTAAATTGCTGAAATCATTGAAAATTCCGGTGGAATGTTGCCTAACTAGCAATGTCTTATCAAAAACGGTTGAAACGTATGAGGACCATCACTTTAAAGAGTTATTCAACCTGAACCATCCAGTTGTGATTTCGGTAAGTTTTTAGAATTTTTTTTACCAACTCTATCACAATGGTCCTGACATTATAGACTGATGACCTAGGCGTATTTAATACTTCGTATTCGAACGAGTTACTCATTGCACATAATACGTTTAATTTGACCAAGCAGGATTTACTTCAATTGACGGAAAATGCTATCCTGAGCTCGTTTACAAGCGAAGTGGAAAAAACAGCTCTGTCTGATAAGTTGAGTTCGTTTAAGCAGGAAATTTTACATTGAAATTAGATGATTTTTTTCACCGGAAAATTAAATTTATTGAATCTCCTGTTGGAATGTTTGTTTTAAATTAATTCAAACCAATATCCAAATGATGTCCAACAAGGGTGCAATCATCTATTCAACTGAAAAGAATATGGTATTTATTAACTTGCTATTTGGTATAAATTTTACGGTGGCCAAACAGTTAGTAGCTACCAAAATAACAATAACAAGAAATTATTGGAACAAGGTAAGGACTTCTGAACAGGACATTTACATGGCAAGGGGTAAAACAATTGAAAAGTCCAGTTTTCGTGTGAAGTTTGTTGATCCGAGGTAATCAATCAGATGAAAACGTGACTTTTTATTTTTAACCCGAGTTTCGTAATGGATTTTACAAGCTGTGACCTCCTAAACCAATTCTTTTGTTGGGAACTCAAAATCATGTTAAATATTTTTATCGGGACTTTATATTCGCTGTATTAGTTTATAGAGCAGCCAGCGTAAATAGATCAGATCGACACCTCTAACCAGTGCACATTTTAAAGCATTTATCGCATACGCGTGGTGGTCGGATGTCAAAATTACTTAACTAGAAGTATAATTCAAAAATTACACTTCAGGTCTATGTTGTTGTCCCGTTTTCGCTTATTAAAATAGAGTACACACTTGTCACTATCAGTCTCGGCAAGCCTCGACTTCTTCGTGACAAGTGTGTAATGTATATATTAAAATTACATAAGGAGAAAATAGGAGAAAAGCAGTCACACTTGCAACGATTACAATCCAATTGATTTAAAACGTAAATGACCGAACATTGGTAATGCAGATGGAAATGATAGTACTTTTTTAAGTAGTATATGGCTACTGTTAATAACTTTCGACTGGAGTGCTATTCAAAAAAAAAAAATCGAAAGACTAAATCAGCCGTTTGCCGGTAAATTCTTGTATATATTTCACATCAAATTTAATACATCTAAAATAAGAATGTCATTCATTACATAAATATTCGCGAAATGACTCATAATCTTTTGTGCCCATTGTGTAACATTGAGAAAAAAATTGTAATAATATAAAATTTCATTTGATTAAAATTTATTTAAAATCTGTTAAAAATTGATTTAAAAATTTCTTATAAAATTCTAGCCTAGTTAGGTATAGGGAAGTAGCGCCAAATAGACGAGAATTTATTTTTTTTATTTTTAAAGATATTACAGCGTTATATTGATCTTTTATGATGCCAACGATCTGATATGTCATGTTACTCGCTGTATATATCTTAGATTTAGAACCACGGCAGCACAAACACTCAGTAACTAAATTTTAGTGCTATCGCCATGTCTATCTCTCAGTCTGTTATCATCATAAGGTCATGGAAATCAGCAACATCGAAAATTTCGGATATTACACAGTCACCAAAAACGATTTTACAATATAAATTTAGCAAGACATACACTCACAGTAATCGACACATATTTTATTTCCCTGAAGTACATTACTGTTTGTGAATAAGCCCCGTGTCTTTCTTTCTGGTTTAAAAATACATAAAAAACACGTACATAAGTCCTTAGGGTGCAGCGATTTTTAAAATAGTAAAAAGGCTGATTCGACTCAGTGGACTTTCTCGCTACTCGCCCAAGACGATTTTCTTGAAAGTTTTAGCAGACGGAATTTTGAACATACTTTACATACCTTTACATACTTTGAACATCAAAAACTTTCAACCTAAAGGAACTATGTACTGAGGAGCAGCTTAAATTTTTGGTAGCATTCGCTACACCCTAATATCCAATTATTTAAAGAGGTAATTCGGTTAAATATCTAACATATCCATTGTCGGTGCTGTTGGTACTATAACCGTCGGATCCGGTGCCATTTCTTGGACTATTTGAGGTTTGTGTCCTCGTGATTCCATAAAACCTGTCAACTGTTGTGGAATTTCGGCAAGTACCTCTTTAGCCAGATCAGCTTGCGATCGAACGGTGGTACTTCCTTTCTTCGTCACAAACTTATTCAATTCAACAAATTGTACAATATCGCGTTCAGCTTGACGACCATCTACGGTCAATTTAAAAATATCGGAATCAAGGTCTTTCATCCGATCAAACTTAGAATTTCCCACACCGACAATAATTATTGAAACAGGCAAAGAAGACGCACTCACAACGGCATGCTTCGTCTGACGCATATCGGAGATGATACCATCGGTTATAATGAGGAGAACAAAGTAATGTTTTCCGTCCTGATACTTTTCTGCAATCGCAGATGTGCTGTTTATTACTGGCGCAAAGTTTGTCGGCCCGTAAAGTTCGACAGTTTTTAAGCAATTTCGGTAATGGTCCATGATTTCTTCAATGCCTTTGCAATATGGATGCGCTGGATTTCCGTTTAATGGAAATTGATGTGAAATTTCACCAGACGGTAATTTGGCTCCAAAACCTGGATGAGACAAACTGCTATTAGTTCTTTGGGAATTATTTTGTTTAAAGCAACTGTTATCATACCAAATGCAGGATAGATCAGTGAATTGTCGTAATGTTGAATAATTTCGCCAACGCTACGCAAAGCAATTTCGTATGGATTCGAACGACTCGAGGTCATAAAGTGCAATGATTTGGGATCAGTGTGAACGATGTTAGATACTGTAAAATCAATAGCAACCACAAAATGAATCTGTGTTCCGTGCCGAATATAATCCAAAAACGTGAAGTCCTCCCTGACACTAAACCGGTTGATTTTTATGCACCCAGAATTCTTTCGGCCTTGAACTAGATTCAGTGGTGCCGATTCGAAAGTTCTCATTGTTGTGTAGCATGTGCCAATTTTTTGGTGATTTCCGTTACGCCTTCGATCATAACAATCAATTTTAATAGATCTATCTAAATCGCCATTGCATAGATTCCTAGCTTTTACGACAAGTGGCTTCCACGTTGGATTTTGAGTTGACTGAGCAACGTTGGTTTTTGCAACGACTGAATACGAACCGTCCTCGTTTGCCCGATAAAACACCAAAAACGGATCATTGTTCCGGAACAACAACAATTTTCTGAGATTTTCAGCTCCAAATTCTATATCAAAAATTTGCTTACAACTAGAGACCTCTTCCGATACGATGATAATTTCGCCAAAATTTCGCAGAATCGATGCACCCTTTAATTTTCCAACAAACTGACCACCACTATAGGCAGCAATGTCGGATAGAGTTGTCTCAAACACTCCCAACGACTCGTACAGTCCACCAATATCTTGGTCTCGCACATCAAATTTCATTTTTTGAATGGTTTCAAAGTTGTAGTTGACGATGACTTTGGTCACCCATTCCGGATTCAAATTATCATCAATCGTTTCAGTGCGAGCTATTTCGTAATATTTGCCCTGCCACGATTCCATCATTGATATTTTACAATATGGATCTGACTTTGTTGCAATGTCCTTGTTCAGCAAATTTCGGCAACTTAAAGTCAATTCCAGTTTTGAAGTGAACTTCGGAGGCTCGAATGGTTTTATGATTTCATTCGATATCAATTTGGCGTCTATCGACCTTGGAGGCGGTTTATCCTTGTCGACTTCGGGCTTGTCATCCTTCACAATACAGCCTCCTCCACCTCCTCTAACGTGAATTGTTAACATCTTTAAGCAACAGTTCGAGAACGGAAAAATGTTCAAGCTTAAAATTTCTTTTCATGTAAAATCAATCCAGCATATTTTCGGATGAATTAGAATATACGGACTAAGGAAATTGCGCCGGTTCCCTCATTTCCACTGGTTTTATTCATGGAATGTAAATGAACGGTATCTTAATAATATGAATGAAATTCTGTTTATGACAACTACAAATATTTACTTTTTGTTTTTGTTTTTTCTTTGTTACGATGAAAAAGGACCAAAAAGGACTTGCCCAACTGTCAACAATTATAGCAGATGTTCAGACTGTAGATTTGCTATAATCGCGAATTAGCGAAGTGATAAACTCCTTTTCAAATTTTACCGCGAAAAAAGGATTTTGGGAAATGATAAGGGATATTCCATTAAAGGTTTCGGCTATAGCCCTTATTCTCTGGGTATTAATTGTACCTCCTGAATGTGGCATATTTAGTTTGCTTCACATCAACCTCTTATACAGACGACAAGCACATGACCAGTACTATTATCGGGTCTTTTACTTCCATCGATCAAAATATTTTTAATCTGTTGATTTAAAATCTTGTAAATACTTCAATTTTTTAAGCAAGCATTTTTTGGTCGTCGTTATCGATAACAGATGAATAGCCGTATGTGACAGGATTATGTAATTGTACAGTGAGTATAAAGCTACTGTTAACTGTTAAAGATATAAATCTTACGTAAGTACCACCTATATTTTAATAGGGTATTAAGGATTTTCGTTGGTAAGCCTAGATCTATGATTTAGGAAGCGTTGAACTATTCAAATGGGATGAAGGAAGAGTTTGAAAACAATTTTATTTTGTTTGATATTGATGAGGATCTAAGGATGAATTAAGCTTTAACAGACATCAAGTAATTAAAAAATCTTTTACTTCATTTACATAAACATGTTTGTATACATAATAAAAGATCACAATATCTGGAGGTTACTGTCGATAATTCCCTAAATATTGAAGAACATTATAGCGTAATTCACACGATGTTCGAAATTCGGAAATACAACGACAACATTAGTTTTGTTTATACGAATAGTGTCATCAATCAAGCCGGGAAAATATCATTCTGAGTTTTCTATTTAATTTCATTATATTTTCTGATATAGCACCAAACAAATTAAATTGTTATCAAAAATTAAACGTTTTCGTAATGACGGACGAATCGAAGGAAAGAGTTAATACAGATAGATATTACACCAATCAGTATCTTCACATTCCCGACCTATCTAAGGTACATTTTGCATTTATTTTTATAGAAATTTCACTATTCATAAAGTTGTCTCAAGGTTTTAACGCTTCCTACTAAAACTAATATATTAACCGAAGCAAACAAATTGCTCAAACGATTTGAAAAGGATCTGATAAAATTGGAATGTTCAATTGACTATGGATCTGACTACTCTGTTTACACCGGAACGACTGGTGTTGTTGCACTATATTGGCTGATTGCCAGCTTGAACTTGAGTCAAGATTCGGACTCTGTCAACCAAGTGGAAGCGAAACGATTTATGGAAAAGAGATTGGAAAAACAACAAGTAATGTTCCCATAAATAAATTGTGTTTTTTATTGGTGGTTCGATATTTCATTTATTCTTTACTAGGAATCACTGGCACGAATTGAAAGAATTTTACCAAAATTGAAACGAAAACGAATGTCATTCTTAGCTGGTGATGCAGGTCCTTTATCCATGGCAGTAATTATTTATCACGAAGCTAATGAAACAGAAAAAGCAAAATTTTATTGGAAGAAGTATAATCGTTTGTTGGGAGAGCGAGAGAAGATAAAATGTCACAATTTCATATTTCATTAATGATAGGCTCTTGGAACTTGGAAACATGGTTTTCGAAAAAGACGGTAGTACTCCAATCTGTAATGAAATCCTATATGGAAGAGCTGGTTACCTTTACTCCCTCTTACTAGTGAGAAAATTGGTTTCTCAGTATAACGACGATACTATCACAAAAAGGGTAATTTTCCTATTAACAGACACTCAAGAAGATGTATTTGACGGACAATTTGTCGACCACTCATTTAGGTTGTTGACCGTTTGATAGATGAAGGAAGAACGGACAGAACCGATTCCGATGGAGTGCTGTACTATGAATGGCATGACAAATGCTATCTTGGTGCAGCTCATGGAATATCTGGAATTATGTACATTCTCCTGAAGGTTTTTTTGTTGATAAATACATTCTGACTGAATTTTTACGTATAACTTGTGTATTACCCCAGGCTCACTCATTTCTGGATTCAGCACAGATTACATACGTTCGAAAGACTGTAGATTGGCTCCTAGGTCAATGTTTTTCTTCCGGAAATTTGAGATCATCACTAGGGTCCAAAGATGATAAATTGGTTCATTGGTGTCATGGAGCTCCTGGTGCCATATATATGTTCCTGGAAGCTTACAAAGTAGTTGTGTATTCACTTCTGCAGGAAAATTAATTATTTTGGTAATAATTTTCAGTTATTTGGTGACAACCAATATCTAAATGCCGCGATTCAGTCGGCTGATGTTATTTGGAAGAGGGGAGTGCTGAAGAAAAGTTATAGTTTGTGTCATGGAGTAGCTGGTAATGCGTACGCTTTTATGGCTACTTATGAACAGACGAAAGTGAGTTAGCGATTGTAAAATTCTTAGTCGAGTCAACTAACATGTTAATATGTCAACAGGACGAAAAATATTTGGAACAGGCTTTCATATTTGTTCAATGGTGCTTTGATTATGGAACAGCTAGCACAGCAACACCTGATCGACCACTCTCACTATTCGAAGGATTAGCTGGAGTGATATACATGCTATTCGATTTTGCGGGCAGTTCACCAAAGTTTCCTGCATTTCAATTGTAATAATCCATCATTATCAAATACAATTGTGTAATGAAAGCACAGAACGGCTTATGAATTCAAGGAAGTCACAGTAGGGCTATTTGCTAACTCTATGAATGAATCGGCAAACCAAATTAAAGAGTGGAATGCGAGTAAGAAAGAGCTAATGCGCCTAGCAGGGTTAGCATGTAAGAAGTGCCCCCAAAGGAACTAAAGCTTATCGCGGACGCATTTTCCACAGGTTTTACACCCCTAACATGACCCAAAAATCAAATTCCAGATAATTGCTAATTACAGATTATTAACGGTTATGATCGGAAACTTGACTGGAATACATATGTTTTTGGTAGAGTATCAGCCCTAAAAAGCACGCTTGGGGAGAGTTTTTGGGCATGAGGGTGAGTTTTGTCTGTAATTTATATCTATCGATGACTGTAACTGACTGTAACAAAAAATGTCTGTATGGAGAGTAACATCTGTGATTTTTTTCAGAATTTTTGGACCCCTCCTTAGGGGTGAAGAAATTCATTCAAAAATTGTTTTGAAAAATTGGATGTGTTCTACCATTTTTTTAAATCTGAAAATATTATGTAATATACATGTCCAGTCCATAAGACCAATCAATGGTCAAAATGCCGAGGTAGTTCTGTACCTCCAACGTATGAAAAAAAAAATCGCCGAATTTTTCTCTGAATTTTTTCCCTTAAACAGGTGTCCAAAAAATCTGAAAAAAATGCAGATGTTCCTCCATACAGACATTTTTTGAGAATTTTTACATATTTTTACGTCAACACACCAGACAGAAATAAATGAAAAACAAAATTCACATTTTCGTCAATAACTCCACTATAACTCCATTTTGGAGTTTGATACTCCACTAAAAGTAGTTCTAGGCCAAGACCTTTCGAATGATGTATCATGAGCTTTAGTTCCTTTGGGCGCAATTTTAAAATGCTAACCCTGCTAGGCCCTTCCACTAATTTTTATTTATTTATTTCATGTTCATGATGCAACAGTACCATGCTTAGCTACTAGTTTTATTAGAGACGGCAGGATGGTACTAATATTATTATCGATGATTTTAAAACGAAACCTGTCTCTTCATTAGACCAGAACCAAAAGTCATAGTTTATTTTGATCGGCGTTGTCGATAACAGATGACAAAGCCGTAGCCGTGTGTAACTTGCTCAAGTCTATGAATGAAGTAAGTAAGGGCAAAGAAAAAGTAGTCATTTTCAGGTAAGTGTCATCTTAAAATCATCCTTCGAACAGTATCTTCTTTTTGATCAGTCGAAATTCCTAGAGAAATCATGCGCAAGTTTCTGCAACGATTTTTTTTTGCAATATTTTCTTTATGAAACAAAGTGAGAGCGGTGTTTGTACGGTTTGCACCACTCGCAATTCTTCCCCAAAAAATTCCGAATAATAAGCTGACAATATAGTTAGTAATTTAAGAAACTTCAGTTTCTGTTTCGAATCGCAAAAGGTCAGCGAACAGTTAACTCCCTTCAATAATGAAAACAAACCATTAGCTGCTTGATAGTACAAACATGTATTTGTTTTTTTTTTTTTTGGAAACATTGAAATAGACATTATGCAATGATAATTAAATTAATAACAACAGTTTCTGTAGATAGTAGTTATAATATCAATAAATAAATAATTTTCTCTAAACGATCGTCTTTTTTCTATCATAAATATACAAAATAAAAATTGTGTAAAAAATAAAAACAAAATATAAATCACAGATGAAATTAGCTGCTCCAGAACAAGCAAATTAGTAAAAATAAAAATTCAAGTGTAAAAACAGAATACTATGAAAAGATTGCAATTGGTTGTTTTTTTTTGATTGTGTATAAGTTCGTTTATAAGTTTTATTTGGTTGTTGTTGTTTCTTATCCTTAAAATTATTCGTTTGTTAGGATCATTTCTCTTTATTTTATTGGTTGGGGTTTTATTTAATTTTAGTTGGTTGTGTGTTTATCTATTTATTTGTTTGGAATTTATTATAATATATTGCTTTTTATTGTTTATGTTTGATTTGCTATTAGTTGTGTCTTCATTTTTACTAATTTTTGTTGATGGTTCTAAACGTATGGAAAACAATAAAAGAAAAATCTTATTTTACTATGATCGTTTTGTTTGTTTTGTTTCAATTTCAAACTCTTCTAAATTTAAATATTATTTTTATAAAAAAATAAGCTTTTTTTCATATTTGATGTATAATGCATTGAATGCGCGATGTTTCAAAATTTTGTTGGTTTTTTGTTTTTAAAATTATTTGGTCTCTCTAGTTTTATTATGTCCAAAAAACAAAATGATAACAGAAACAAATCTTCCATTTAATTCTTTACTATTTTCTATTCATTTAACATTTAACTTTACTTATCTTGAAACATTTGATGTTTGGAATTTGGTTACATTATTTATTTACTCGAATATAATATTTTATTTCATTTATTGATTCATCATCATCATCATCATCATCATCATCATAATATATTATTGTATATATATTAATGACAGCTTTTATATATATTTACATATATTGTGTAACATAATAATTTTCAATTCAATCCAATATTTCATAAAAAAATCTTTCTTAAGAAAGTATTATCAATTTTTGTCTTCATTTCCATACAAAATCAAGAAAAAAGCGAACTAACATGCAAGAACAAAAGAGAGAAAAGCTCAACGAATTCACCACTAACTGTGTGGATTTGGAGGAAATAATCTTTGGCGAAAAAAAAAGCTTTGGTGTAGGTGTTTCTCTGTTATTTAAGCTCTTTGGTTTATTTACAGCGACTTGCTGAGTACGAGGCTTTAAGGTTGATTGAATGAAACGATATCTTTATATGGAAAATAGTAGAAATAGTAGAATTCAGTGTATTTGTGCATTGTTCACCGATGAAAGACATTATTTTCAACCGTCCTTACAAAATACAATTGCAAGAAGCAGACTCTCGACTTTTAATGTTAACAAATATGTAAAACAAAAATCGAAAATATTGAATCAAAATCGTATTCACGCGTAGCCGCCCTAATTATGTTTTAAAGGCAAGACTGCAGCGCCGTAATCGTGGCCACTTTATAAAGTAATTTTAAAATTGTGGAATCTATATGGATTTTGGGTTAAGTAGAATTAGCATCTTCAAATATGTCGAAAGTTTATTTTCTGGGACTGTAAATTGATGTGTTCGTTGGTTGTATAAACGGTTATTAAGCGTAGATCGCACTATACTCTGGAAAGTGAAATGTAAAGTAAACGACAAGTAAGTTTCAATTGGTCTTATACCCTTTTTCCTTCCGCTTCTCCTCAAGGAGGCTATATACTGTTGTGAAAACTAGCGGGCCGAAGCGGTAGTCTTTATAGGGAAATAGATAAAGAGAGCGTTGGATGTGAAAGTGGAAAAAAAAAATTAGTCCGAATTTGTATCATTAGCCCCGTTGATGTGAAAGGTGACTGACGATTTGGGACAACTTTTAACTTCGACGACCTACCTTTAAATTCATTTTTTGTTCAATGAATCGGAATCAAAATTCAAAGAGAGAGAGAGAGAGAGAGAGAACTCTGCTCCGCTGAACTGGTACATTTTCTCATAGATTTGATGGATTACATTGAATTTTACTGGAATTTAGTTCGACAATTAAAAAAAAGAAACTGTTCAGATAATTTGTTCTCGCAGCAATCTTTATTTTAGAAGAGTTTCAAAATTTTCAATACACGTGTAAAATCAATTTTCTTTGTTGATAAGTTTCGACAGTAATGCGAGCATTTGTTTTCGCTCTTCTGCCTCAGTTTTGAGACGAGAAATTTGAAGCTCTTCTTTCTTATTCTCTGCTTCAGCCTTCATCACTTCTTTTTTATATTGGAACTTTTGAAAATCTTCTAAAATAAAGATTGCTGCGACAACAACTTATCTGAACAGTTTCTTTTTTTTTTAATTGTCGAACTAAATTCCAGTAAAATTCAATGTAATCCATCAAATCTATGAGAAAATGTACCAGTACTAAGTCTTACCCTTCAAAAACTCACATCCACAACCCCGGCTCAATTTATCATAAATATTACCACCAAAATTTTGAACACACTCAAATATCGAACGCATAATTCGAACGATTCACAATGGTCGAAGTTTTTTGACAGGAACATTACCGTGTACGTTTTCGTTTATGTTGGAATATTACTGTTTTTGCCCGAGAGCTGGCGTCCCCAATTAATGTTATTCGTTCTCCACTTGATTCTCTTTTCTACTTCTGCAATTCGAGTCACAAAAACTTACTGTAATTATACATGCCGATCACTTGACACAAAACGGAATGTATTAAACATTACCATTCATTTTGTAATGTCATGTCAATTCCAATAGCCAAACCAAAAACAGAACGGTATATATCTCGTCTCCTTGCCATTTAAACCTAGATTGATGGCATTAATTTGTCAGGATTTGGAATTAAATTGCATGTTGTTGACATTGCCAAGTTTATCTCCTATACCTTTTTCCTTTCATAAGTTTCATGTGAAAGTTGCCCCTGCTCGAAACATATCCACATCGAGTCGAGTTGTAACAAAGTGCCAGAGGCGATAAATTTTCGTTTGTATACCCCGTAATTGACGTAAGTATTACTGAAAATGAGATTTATTGAAAAATTTGCCGTAACTGTTTGTTTCATTAAATTGTTGTATAGCTGAAAGTGTTTGAATGTGAGCTGCAAGACAGAGGTATATTCGTAACTTTTCACTGCAATTTTTTATAGAATGATAAATCAAATTTACTTTTCGGCGTCTTTATAATCATAAATGGGTAGCATTTAAATTTGATGCTCACATTCCCGGCAATTTCCATGCAGCGTGTGAGTCTTCCGTCTCTTTCACACTTTACTTCTTGAACTGTATTTGTCTCTTTCTCACTTGTTTGATTGAGTGCGTTCACTTAAGGCCAGTTCATACTCGCATACATTTTTGCGATATATGCGACCATGAACTGGCCTTAAATGTAATGTGGATAGCTAATGTATCTTGCATTGAACGCAATAGAAAGAATGTAATATGGATAGCAATGGTTATTGCCACGTTAATACTACCAGTCCATTTCTTTTCGATTACCTTTGTTCTCGTCTTCGTCCTTCTCCCAACCCATTCGTCCATTTTTAAACACTTAATGTACGTATAAAGTAAAAAAACGAGCCATCAGAACAGTCGGAGCGTTTGCTGCGACTGAGCCCCGTACAAACCCGTATATCTATTGCGTACGTGACCCTAGTGCGTCTGTCACCCTACTTTGACCGTAAGCCTATGCGCCGGTTAAAGTAGTTAAAGTAAAATTATTATGTAATCTTGGAAATTGCGCATAGCGCAATTACGAAGCCCCGTACGACGTTCCTCTCAAATAAAACAAAAATTTCAAATAGCCCTAAAATTTTAATTTATTGAGAGGCCTAAGGCCAAGTTACGGTCTTAGTCCAACGACCCAAATTTATTTTTTTTCCAACAGTATTCTATTCGGCCTTCGATTACCTTCCAAATGAAACAAAAATTAGGAAAATCGGATGAAATTTACTCGAGTTATATGTAAAATACACATAGGGACCTAGTAGCGGCCTTAGTCCAAGGACCCAAATTTAATTTTTTTTCAACAACATTCTATTCGGTGTTCGATTATCTTTCAAATGAAGCAAAAATTACGAAAAACGGATGAAATTTACTCGAGTTGTATGTAAAATACGCATAGGGCCCTAGTAGCGGCCTTAGTCCGAGGACCCAATTTTTTTTTTTTTTTTCAACAACATTCTATTCGGCTTTTGATTACCTTCCAAATGAAACAAAAATTACGAAAAACGGATGAAATTTGCTCGAGTTATATGTAAAATATACATAGGGCCCTAGTAGCGGCCTTAGTCCAAGGACCCAAATTTAATTTTTTTTTTCAACAACATTCTATTAGGTGTTCGATTATCTTTCAAATGAAACAAAAATTACGAAAAACGGATGAAATTTACTCGAGTTGTATGTAAAATACGCATAGGGCCCTAGTAGCGGCCTTAGTCCGAGGACCCAAATTTAATTTTTTTTTCAACAACATTCTATTCGGCTTTCGATTACCTTCCAAATGACACAAAAATTACGAAAAACGAATGAAATTTACTCGAGTTCTATGTAAAATACACATAGGGCCCTAGTAGCTTTTCACTTCTAAGGCCCTAACTCACGGTCCACTCACCCAATTTTAAAAAACTTTTTTTTCCTGGATTGGTATTGACAATACCTATCATTTGCCGTGTCATTTACATTTCCATCGTTTATTTTGCCATAAATATCACCAAAAGACCTTAAATCACTTAGGTGGCCCTAACTCACGAAGGGCCGACCCGAATATGCCCATCTTCGAACTTAGCCTCACTATTTTGACTATCTTTCAGGGAAAAAAAATTTTTTGAAATCGGATTTGATTTACTCAAGATATCGACGTGACGGACAGACGGACAGACGGACAGACGGCCCAAATTTTTATTGCGGATTCGTCATCTATGAACATAGGCAAACACTTTGCCCTCACCGTCTGCTTCGAATTCCATCAATTACACACGGCATCGTAATCCTATAAGCCCCTTCGTACTTCGTACGGGGCTAAAAACGTTGTCAAAGTTTGTTGTCCTTGCCGAAGACATGTCGCAAATCGTATATGTATTTAGTTTATCTGCTGAAGCTTTGTATGATCTTTGTGCATGTTTTCTACACTTTTTTGTTTCAAATTTCGATTGTAACTGTTATTGACTGTTATTTGTATGTACTATATACATCACCAAAATTCATAGCAGATGTTTTGGAAGTTTGATGGACGCAACCAGCGTCACTTATTTATATTTCGCAGTTTTTGTGCGATTAACTATCGGAAACAATTTCCGTTGAGCATCAGATGCGAAATTTAACTTGTTTTCGCTTGTCAGCCAATTGAAATTGTTGAGGCCGAGAATAAATCTCTTCACCGTACAATTTGATTCAGACAAAGGTCGTGTATCTAAATGTACTACTTGGGTGGGTCAGACCCCTTGACTGATAAGATTTTGCTTCATTTTATTAAATTACACTGACTGATACAGTTCTGAGATGCTTACATTTTTATCACCGATTTAAGAATTAAAATCGACTTGCAACGGAAAGCAAAAATACTAAGTCTAAATTTTCATAACAGCTCCCGAATCGGCAACATTTTCAATTTCGCTTTTCCGAGGGTGTAGCAACGACGTCCACTTGCTCATACTATATTTTAGTATCGAAACTGCACTTTCAATTAAAGCGGTAAACTTTGGAACGAAACGTTCAAGCATGAGGTCATGAGGTCATGAGGTGCTTCGGTCCTGTTGTTATCTACTCCATAGCACGGCAGATGAATTTGACATTTACAGCTATGACAATTGATCGTAAGTTCCTTACTGACATGTTGAGACAGATGGTAAAGTTCGGGTAAAGTGTCAGTGATAAAGAATGGTTGGTAGAATATTTTTATGGTGTTCCCAAGAAAATGGCGGCCACCTTGGATTTTGACATTTCGACGAAATTTTCGGTATTTGGGCATGTAGAGAGTTCGGGTAAAGTGTCAGTGATAGAGGATGGTTGGTAGAATATTTTTTTGGTGTTCCCAAGAGAATGGCGGCCATCTTGGATTTTGACATTTGGACGATGTAAGATGTTTGACGAGATGTGTTTCACGCGATTATGTGTTTGACAGGATTAGTGTTTCACGGGCGATGATAAATTATACTTTAAAATTTTGTTAGTAAAGTGAAAAGATGAGCAGCAACGGACACGGTGGTCTTCATTTAATTTCATTATACAATTGAAGCGCTTTGAATGCAACAGCAAACAACCAATGTTGTGCATAAATAAATCATTTTTTGTTGGAACAAAAGGGGGAAATATTATCACTACTTTGACCTTTCGGTCAATTATTGTATACAGAGATCAAGTTCAGATCGGTCATTGTTGTTGTTTTTTTTTTCTCAAGCAATATTATCGACAGCGAGGAACCACCACAACAACCGATGAGCTTTTGGTAATTTGATCTTACATTAGCAAATAATTACAAGAACAATATAGACTCAATTTGTGCTATGCGTCTAACTGCGAGGATAGATGGAGAGTTCTTTGTATAAATCAAACTTCGACAAACCCACTGACCCAAACTTTAGAGGTAAAAAAAACTTGACCTGACCCGGTTTTCCAGGTAACATGCCAGGTTCGACCCGGGCTTCAGTCGTTCCCTTATTTCAATTTAAGCCTGATATTGTTAAACTTTTAGAGACAGTAAGCACATCGTAACAAAATGAACAAATCCGTCTTTTCACTGTGTATACGAGAATACCAGAGCTCATCACTTAATCGTGTCGTCGTTGTCAAAAACAGATGACTACGAACGTTTAAAAACCAATTCAATTTTATGATAAGGTCAAGTCAACGCATCCAGCACTGAGCCGGCTGCATGGACAGAATAAAAAGAGGTAGACCCGTTCTCGTTCAGTTTGTTTTCGTCGTGCTTAGTGAACGGCTGTATTTTCCAGAAACCTCCTCTTACAAACGACGCGACGCCATTGATTAATAAATTTGTGTATTCTGTGCTATTTTAACGATTTTTTCCCAATGTAAGTAGTTGAAGGCTTTGTTTTTTTTCAGTTTGTTCATTCATCAGTTTTTCATTTTAATTACGAAAGTCAAATATTGTCGGCGTATGGTGCAATAACACATTGCCGTGATAATGTGAACTTCCTCTACTATTTTTTTTTCGGATGATAATTTATCGACTCAGTTAAACAAGTTTATGCGAAGAAAACAATTGTGAACTGTCGACTTACGATAAAAGGCTGGTGGGTCACTTATCTACCAAGAAACTAATAAAATGACTTAACGATACTTGTTTGTATCGGTCGATAAGGAATATATTAATTGTATACTGGCAGAAGAAATGCCGTAATTATCTTCCATTTTTGAATTTAAACATTTTTCATACATTTTGAAGGTTCTACATTTACATTAGACGCAAAAGTAACCACGTGAGCAACAGCAGATTTTTAGTCACGATCGAAGTCGTTACGTTTAGTTGTAATTTTTAAAAAAAGGTGAACTTGACGTACAATGAATGGAGAATGTGTTACTAAATTTGCTTCCAGTTTAAGCCCTATTTTAAGGTCAATATGTTTGCAATTTGAGTGGATAGACCTTTTCAAAACCATTAACTAAAGCTATTTATTTAAACAGAAAATATTTGATTGACTTAAACAGCAGCTCCAATGACATATCGGAAAAAATAGATCTCTATTCCTCTATTGTCCCACTTATCTTGTCGATTCACACAGACCCTTCTTCTTCTTCTTTTTCAGACTGTTTCTATCCACTGCTGGATGTAGGCTTCCCCAATTTCTTTCCATTTCCCACAGATCCGCTCGATAAAAAATGTAAGTATTTTATTTTATTACCACCAACGGGGTCAAACCCCTACTGGCGTACAAGAAATTACAGTTGTCAATGTTACAATAACGAGTTCAACAAACAAAATATCAAAAGTTGGTCGACAACAATTAGAACTGAGAGTACTCAATTTTGGACAAGTCAATTAAAACACAACAAATCAATCATGACAATAATAGCACAGTTCTCAAGATTGGACAAATCCACGAAGCATTTAAAAGAAAACAAGTTCCATCATAAAATTCAGAAGCGTCGACACAATTCATCTCAGTATCAATTCATCAATCCAGTTCATAAAAAGAACTTATCGCTCGAAACAATATTCACACTCTTCTGCTTATGCTTATGAACAAAGTCACGTATTCGAACTCCGTCTGGCCAATTGTCCATCAACATTATAGCACTATGTTTACTAACAGGAATCGTAATTTTGTACTGCAAGAAGTTGATACTATCCACAGTCCTACCAGGCTACCCAACAGCAACGAAATGTCTATTTTCTCCTTTTCAATTTTAAGTTTATTGGACACGTAAATCTTTCAAAACAATAATCACAAATTTCATTCATTAGCTCCAGTGTTTCCTGTTTCCTCCAAAGTATATGCAACAGTTTTAACGAGCCAACAATGGCCATTGCAGCAACTTGAGCAGAAAATATTTTATCGTTCGTCTTATCATTTACAGCAAAATAAATCGAATAGAACCATTTTAACATCCATTCCTTAACAGTTTCCTTTTCTTGTCGGCTCCGAAAACCCACTCGACGAAAGATTGTAAAAATCTTCAGAATTTGTCGATGCAACTCTAGCCGGAACACTTTAATGCTGTGGCTGTTGTTACTTTGTTTGATGGCGAAGATCACTTGAACGGTTTTCAGCCACAGAGAGAGAAAAATTTTAATGTCCAACTCCACCCACGGTCAGCTATCAAACTGTCTATATTATTCAATCGATACTTTGACAAAAATCGGTTCAGATTTACTCAAGTTAGCGTGTTAACAAGAAAAATTTGTGTAACACACTTTTCAGTAGTTTTTGGTGTTCCGTCTTATTTTGTAGAATAATAATGGATCTCACCGTTGAGGACATAGACCGAATGGCCGCACAAGGTGGAGGCGACATTTATGCATTGGTGCGGCGGTTGGTCCAGCAGAATACCGACTTAGCGAGACGTGTAGACGAGCTAGCCGAACGTGTTTCCGATTTGGTATGTATCTTGCATGATTTGGTATATGTGTGTGGTCTGTGCATGTCAAAGCACGTCTGCGTTTCAAAGAAAGTCTAAATGTTAATAGTTCGTTTCGTTTAGGTGAAAAGGAATGCTTGCAAGCGTGGGATCAAAGGTAACTTCGTTTTACGTTTTGGTTTAACATGTTTGGGTTTGGGTTGCAATATCCTAAGATTAGACTAACAAATTATCTATCGTTAACAGGAACGCAGCAGCAGTGATTCGTCAGACCGTACAGTCTCCGAGCCCGAGCGCAGTCCCCGGATACAACAAATCCAATGTAATTTTTTTTTCGTGGTTTCGTAGTTTAAATTCCTTTTTTTATCAATCCAATCAATTTATCGTGAGTGACATAAAACCAGATCGAAAGTCCTTTGTTCGCTACTCCCTGGCCTTGCTTCAGCTTGCAGGGGAATTTCGAAGTTTTCAGTAATACCCGTATGTGCAAAACCTAAGACTGGTGGGTGTAGAAAGGACAATCATTAAGGATGTGTACACACCAGTCTCAGGATTTTGTTGTGTATTCTATCACCGATTCATTTACAATAAATTTACAGTGAACGACATCTCAAAAGTCTCATATCTTATGATTTCCACGTTTTCAATGAATTCCACACATTCCACACAGCTCACACTCTGTACCAGTATGATCCGCTGTGGTTGCCAAGGCTGTATGTCATTAGGAGGTTGCGCCAACAGCCTTTTTTCATGGTGGCAGCAAATCAAAAAATAAATATTCGCTAGTGTATTGTGTTTTAAATGAGGTAAAATCTTCGCTTAGGCATTAACATGAAAAGGAAGAGGGCACAATGAAGAATTCACCTAAATACAAATAATACCACAGTCAACGGTCATTTGTTTTTCAAACAGTAAACAGTAAACGATCACAGTGAATGCCGTAACCTTCTAATTTACAATCTTGGTTGATGCAGAATTTCATTTGTTTTTGAGACGTCACATGAAGTCGTATTTTTCAATAAATGACAGATTGAATTTACTTTTTTCAAGGAATGCAGAAATGTGAAAATTGTGTTGTTTGGTCTTTTAAGTGTTAGATTTGATAAGCTAAAAGTTTCCAGAAATTAACAAAATTTATAAATTGTGTAATTATTGTCAAATTTGGTATTTCTCGGAAAGTTCTACCTGTCCTAATACTATGTGTCTTTTCTTTGTGTTTACGTCCAATAGAAGCACTTTTTTGATACAAAAATTAATTTGAATCCATCCAGGGATTTTTGTATGAAAATTGCAAAGTCTTATTGTGTTTAGTCTTGTGTTGTTTGCCGTTGGGGTCATCGGGTTTCCATCACACTCATTTCTGAATGATTACGAGAAATGCTACGACGTAAGAAATGATAAAGAGAAGATGTACAAAATTATAGACTTCGTAGATGAGTCTCATAAAGGTACAAAATTGAAGAAAGAAAAAAACAAATTTTCCATTTTCTTTCTTCTTTTATTTTCAAAGGTGAATTCACCGAGCTCTATTTCACTAGCAATTGGGATTCGGTAAAATCGTCGTTTCTTAAGTGGTATACGCTTCCCTTCATTCAAAATAAAAAACGAGAGCTAAAGGTGGACTTCTGGGAGTCAAGTACGTTACGGTCATTTTTCGAAGCAAAATTGGACGGACTATCAAGATTCACCACACTACCTTTCATTAATCAAATTGAAATGATATTGAACGATTTACCCGATGTTATCGCGAGTCTCTTCATTGTAAATGAGAAGATGACTCTGAACAAGGCTGCCATTTTAGCTTACTGCGACTCGATCGATTATCTTGTGAAGAGACCATCATTTAACAGTCCACGTGTCACTGACAATGAACCACTGGCCGCTGACGATGAAATTAATTGTCAACCTGCCGCAGACAATACGAATTCAGACATGGAAATGGAAATGGAAGTGTTCGATTTTGTGTCAGAACTTCCACCGACATCAATCAGTGGACGTGGACGTGGACGTGGGCGGGGACGTGGACAGCTCGGCAACTCTCATGACGGTGTTATGAGAGGTAGGGTAAAGAAAAGAGGCAGACGAACAAGCGACTCGGGTGAAAGTTACAGCTTTTTGAACGAAATGGACAGTAGTAGCCGCTCGTCATGGGACGCAAATTAAATTTCATTTCTTTTTATACAAACTTATAATAATAACGCTTTGAAATGGATTTAAATTAATGTTTTATTATTATTTTAAGATTTTTGACTGATTTTATTATTACAAATCTTAAGTATTTCAATTCTTGATCATTTTGTGACTGATCAGCGATCATTGCTTATGACGAATATCATTTTCCAAATTTGTTACAATAAAACGATATTGAGATTCTCGAAGTCAAAATGCAATCAATATGGTGAACAGTAGCAAATGCCAATGCTGAAATTCCACAATTTTGGCATATCACATACCTAGACTGTATTCGTCTCAAAATAAATCAAACACCAGAGATAGACGATTGGACGATTCAGATAGTAGCGGGTAATAGTTAATTGTTAACCTAGGGAACAAAAGCCGAAAATTTCATTTTGAGGGTGTCGACATGACACACGAGAAAATAAAATTTCCCGAGGTCGACAACGTTTTTCACAACAAAGGCTTCCGAAGTTTCAGCTGAGGTGAGGTTGTGAAAATTATGTCTCGCCTCCGTAACTGTCAGGATGTCTATCTCAAATTTTATTTGACGTGCAATCAAATTACGAATATTATAGGACTAGTGAAACATTGCAAACCACATACATTATTCTGTACATATAAATACTGACCCACATAAGAACACAGAATGTTACCAAAAAAGCTTTGCCATCGTTGAATGATCAAGCTCTTACCTGAAAGGATATGTTCGTTGAATATGATTAATAATATCTCTCGGATGAGTCACAAGGACGGCGCACTTTGGAATTTGTGAAAATTTCGTAGATCGTTAGAAATGTTGGATACGTTGTGACGAAAAAACACATTAACATGACCCTACAGCGGTATTACCTGCTATATTCCGATAGTGATTATGTACCCTGATTCCTGCAAGCTATCCAACCGGTACAAAACTTTGTGTCCTTCATACGATGTCAACTGATGTCAGCGAGGTTTCCAGATCCTTGAACAATGTGTAAGATTTATCTTGTGTTATTGGTTTGAGTGTGATGGAAACCCGATGACCCCAACGGCAAACAACACAAGACTAAACACAATAAGACTTTGCAATTTTCATACAAAAATCCCTGGATGGATTCAAATTAATTTTTGTATCAAAAAAGTGCTTCTATTGGACGTAAACACAAAGAAAAGACACATAGTATTAGGACAGGTAGAACTTTCCGAGAAATACCAAATTTGACAATAATTACACAATTTATAAATTTTGTTAATTTCTGGAAACTTTTAGCTTATCAAATCTAACACTTAAAAGACCAAACAACACAATTTTCACATTTCTGCATTCCTTGAAAAAAGTAAATTCAATCTGTCATTTATTGAAAAATTACGACTTCATGTGACGTCTCAAAAACAAATGAAATTCTGCATCAACCAAGATTGTAAATTAGAAGGTTACGGCATTCACTGTGACAGTAAACGAGAAAAACAAATGACCGTTGACTGTGGTATTATTTGTATTTAGGTGAATTCTTCATTGTGCCCTCTTCCTTTTCATGTTAATGCCTAAGCGAAGATTTTACCTCATTTAAAACACAATACACTAGCGAATATTTATTTTTTGATTTGCTGCCACCATGAAAAAAGGCTGTTGGCGCAACCTCCTAATGACATACAGCCTTGGCAACCACAGCGGATCATACTGGTACAGAGTGTGAGCTGTGTGGAATGTGTGGAATTCATTGAAAACGTGGAAATCCTAAGATATGAGACTTTTGAGATGTCGTTCACTGTAATCTTGAAAATTTGTCTTGTTTGGCATTTCGTGTAATACATAATTTGATTCAAACAAAATGTAGTTCCCCCTCGATAATTGCCATAAAGTTTCTACTATACTGTTTTGTTTATTTAGCAAAATTTACTTAAAATCGGCCAGACCATTCACATTATTACGTTTTCTATTTTCATTGTCAAATTTAAGGGTAGAATTTAAATTTAAGTTTAAAGATAACTTCTACAAACGAATTTTAAAATAAAAATTTCTTTTTAAATTATTGTTTCGTATTTAATATGACACAACTTCCCTAAAGAAACCACATTTTGATTTCCCTAAATGTAGCGACCAGCCTCCATTTTCACGTGAAATTTATACCATTTTATACATCTTGAAGAAGATAAAAATATCAATTGGACAATGGACTCAATCGATTGTGTGAATTTTTGCGAATGAAGACGACGCCGATTAATTGTATAAATTTCAGTGTTCAGGTTTGCAAGAATCCAAAACTGAAGACCTACTTCTGAGAGAATGATGAAAATTGTTTCGTGTGTGACCGTTTGGCGTTTATTTGGATATCTACTTCCCGTTTGTAAAAGGTTTAACATTTTTAAAAAAGCATAGTGAACTCATATGAGTTGTAATCGACCAATGACAACTATTGCCAATCGGTACGCGCATAATATACAGATTGTGTGCAAAGTTTTTGTCAGAAGTATACACATTGTTTAAGCGCCAATAAAAATTGTGCACATTTTGTACGCAAAAACTAAACATATTGTACACATGATATTGTATGTGTGCACAATTTGCGCACTAATTTCTAAGTCGGAATTATTTTAATTTTCAAAAATTAGAATGATTTATTTTACATTATGAAATAGCATAGGCGAGTACAAACAATTTTTACCCTTGAAAATGAATTATGTCCGAATTTCAACAGCATCTAAACTAAAACATTCTTTTAAATTTTTAATCCTTAATTGAATAATCGTTCTTAAGGCCAGGTTATGGTCCCTTACATCTGTGCGATATATGAGACCATAACCTGGCCCACGTTGAAGTTATGTGCGGCTTGACAACTTTTGGCACCCTGGACTTTACTTAAATCGTCGAGGAATGCCTCCAAATAAATTTCTAAAAATCCAAAACGGAATTCTAGATTTTTAGAAATTTATTTGGAGGCATTCCTCGACGATTTAAGTAAAGCCCAGGGTGCCGAAAGTTGACAAGCCGCAATTAACTTCAACGTGTTTTAAACCAGATTTGCAAAGTTAAAAGACTCATAGAAAATCAAATTTGTAATATCGATTCCAGTATCAATTACATTTAATAACTGCGCCTCAGATTATTTTATATTGAAGATAGTTTTGTTTATAAAGACCGAAGCTTTGTAAAGACCAAAAAATAACAATTTATTTTTCAGCATTGGATTCTAATCACATTTTAGCACATAAAAAATCATCGATCGTTTACATTTTGGGTACAGATAAATTAATTCGTATCTCTTAAAACAACTTTTTTTCAGTGCGTTAAGGAGGGAGATTTTCTTGAAAAGACTATAAGGTAGAAGAGCTCCCTCCTTAGCATTCCCGAAAAAAAATTAGGAGTTACAAACCAATTTATCTCTACGCAAAGTGTAAACGTTTTGGTCCTTATCAAATGCACTATAATAATCTCAACTGAAATACCTCATTAGTTCATAATTTTCAGAACAATCGATCAAATTTGCGATCAGTATAACTATGATATGCATGTACGTATGTATAGACCGTGTGTGTAACTGTAGACATGCATGCATATCATATTTATACTGATCGCACAGTAGATCGATTGCAACTCTATTTTTATATATCCAACATGATGATATGGAAGCAACTAAACCGGTGCATAGCATAAGAAATTATTAGCCCAATTCTTGTCAGCGCTACTAAATTTAACAATTGTAATTCAAATTTATCCGATCAAAAAGTAGTGTTGGAGCTACAATAAATTTAACGATCGATAAATTTAACCGAATTGTACAAGTTATCCAGCTCCGTTAAATTCTGACGGGAATTGAGCTAATACGTTTACACAATAAATAGGTTTACCGAAAACCTAAAAAAAAAAAATTTAGAAAGTTGAGAGCACCAGGAAGTTTATATTAGGAGGGTATGGTCGTGTTGTAGAAATAAAATTTACTGCCTAAATGCACGGTGGCGCTACTTGACAAAGCCGTTTTTTATTGCACATGTTTATACGGAAATTTTTAAAACAGCCACACCATACTAACATATGCTTTTGTTTTCCCAAGTGGCTTATTAGTGGAAAACAAGAAATTTGGTTTAGTTTTCAAAAGCATGTAAAATCCATTACATAACTCAGGATAAAAATTGAAAAGTCTCGTTTTCGTGTGTTTATTGACCTCGGCTTCGCCTCGGATCAACAAAATTTCAACGAAAACTCTAATTTGCAACTTTTTATCACTTGTTATGTAAATAACTAATGTTTACCGAAAAACACTGCCAAACTTTGACTGATTTTTGAAATAGTTTGTTGAATCATCGTAGTAAACTTTCAATGTTTAAGTCATTGTACATACCAACGTTGTAAACACCATAAAAAAATATCTTCGATCGATACATTCGGTATTTAAGTTTTCATTTTATTACCAATTCCGAAAATGGCAAAACAACAAACAAATAAGAAGCATGGACGGTACATAGTTAATGCGTTTTCAGTGATAGAGTTTGTAGAAGAAGAGAACTATGACCGCGTCTTCGAGGCTGTTCCAGATTCGTGGTTTACAGACGATACCAAAACATTTTGCTATTGGCCTCCTAAAACAACATCTAAAAGTCTGATGATATCTGCAGTAAATTGTGCACGACCGGATGATGACTGGAATATTTACGAGTGCAAAGTTGTAAGTGGGGGGCACGGTAAGTCATATTATTCAAATTTGTCAAATTCCGATATAAACATGCTGAATTTTCAGCGAGTTATGCATCCGCATACAATACAAGGTCGTCCGAGACAAGTGTTCACAGAAATATAATACAAGCAGTGCAGAAGATCGAATTAAAGCTGATGGTTATCGTCGTAAACATCCTGTGTTGGCGTTGCAAGGCAATAAAAGCTTCGAAAATCTTTTTACTCAATCAGCTGCGAAAGATAATGCAGGGGATAAAAATATCAGCGAGTCGAACAGTACTCGATCTGAGCTAACGAATGCTTCTGATATTAATGACCTTCATGAAGATGATGAAGACGGAGGAGCGGCTCATAGTTTGTCAACAGTCAGAGAAAAAAGTTCATCGAAACAGTCGAAACAACAGAAACTGCCTACTAAATCAAAGGGTCGAACTGATACATCGCAGATTCGGAAAATATCGGATTCAAAACACAACACAAATGCGGCAACAAAAACTTCAGTCGAAAAAGTGGTCGGCAATTCTGGCTCTACTGACCATTCGGAATCCAGCACATCAAATTCGCAGAGTCGCAGCTTGCAGGGCTCTAAAGTTGCTTGTTCGCGGAATAAAACCCCCGAGAGTTCTATTTCACGATCTGGGAGTTCTCTATCACGATCTGGGAGTTCTCTATCACGATCTGGGAGTTCTCTATCACGATCTGGGAGTTTTCGATCACGATCAGGGGGTTCTCAATCGCGTTCTGTGCGACCTCGATCGCGTTCTGTGGCATCTCGATCACGTTCTGGGGTATCTCGATCGCGTTCTAGGGAATCTCGATCGCGTTCTGGGGGAGCTCGATCGCGTTCTGGGAGTTCTCGATCACGTTCTGAGAGCTTTCGATCGCGTTCTGGGAGTTCCCGATCACGTTCTGAGAATTACCGATCGTGTTCACAGAGTGCTCGATCACGACAAACCAATTTACGAGAGAATTCCAAGAAACAATTGGGAGCTGAAAGTCTGAACTTAAATGTACAATCGAAACAACTGACAACATCAGTGGTGCCCGAAGATGGACGTTCAAATTCAAGAAAGCATACAAAATACTCGTCACCCCGCTCCCGATCAAGTTCTTCACTGGAAATTATCGAACACTCAAACCAACCATCTTCAGCGAGCCGATGCCAGTTACGTGAAAATCAGCCGCAATCAAGCAATATTTGGTCAAGATCTGACAACTCAAGCCCCAGAGTGGATCGGCTGATGAAGCTTCTAGAAAAGTGTGAGCAACGTCAGAACGAAAATGAACGACGATTGATAAGAATGAAAGTCACACTCAACAAAACCTTTATAATGATCTGGTCAACGCAAAAAATTATAATGTGCAAAAGGATGGTTCTTCGAATAACGAGTTGATTGACATGGAAAGTGAAGATGAAATGGACGAGTTGGACGCATTTAGGAAAGACCTGAAAAATCGACGTTACAAGAGATTTTTGGTGAGTGAAAAAAATTTACTTTCAAACAGTTATTCAATATTCTTGATTGAGAAGTTAGCTTCTACCAATGTTCGCATTTCTCAACATTTCTAACATGTTAAAAATCTCAATCTCGACTACAAACCGTGATACAATATAAAAATCTGGTGAAAAATCAATAGAACCAACGCACTTCAAGCATGAGTGGTACTCTTAATAGGGTACTGAAACTGGACAGTGTGTCATCAATTATAAAACACTTTAAAAAACAATTCCATACAACATAGTACTGTATTTGGCAGCTGTATAGTCGAATTTTGAGAGATCACTTTTGCTTGGAGTGCGTTGATAGAACAAAAAGCGTTGTAAGTTCAATCATTGACATATTTATTTTTCTGATATAGCACCAAACAAATTAAATTGTTATCAAAAATTAAACGTTTTCGTAATGACGGACGAATCGAAGGAAAGAGTTAATACAGATAGATATTACACCAATCAGTATCTTCACATTTCCGACCTATCTAAGGTACATTTTGCATTTATTTTTATAGAAATTTCACTATTCATAAAGTTGTCTCAAGGTTTTAACGCTTCCTACTAAAACTAATATATTAACCGAAGCAAACAAATTGCTCAAACGATTTGAAAAGGATCTGATAAAATTGGAATGTTCAATTGACTATGGATCTGACTACTCTGTTTACACCGGAACGACTGGTGTTGTTGCACTATATTGGCTGATTGCTAGCTTGAACTTGAGTCAAGATTCGGACTCTGTCAACCAAGTGGAAGCGAAACGATTTATGGAAAAGAGATTGGAAAAACAACAAGTAATGTTCCCATAAATAAATTGTGTTTTTTATTGGTGGTTCGATATTTCATTTATTCTTTACTAGGAATCACTGGCACGAATTGAAAGAATTTTACCAAAATTGAAACGAAAACGAATGTCATTCTTAGCTGGTGATGCAGGTCCTTTATCCATGGCAGTAATTATTTATCACGAAGCTAATGAAACAGAAAAAGCAAAATTTTATTGGAAGAAGTATAATCGTTTGTTGAGAAGATAAAATGTCACAATTTCATATTTCATTAATGATAGGCTCTTGGAACTTGGAAACATGGTTTTCGAAAAAGACGGTAGTACTCCAATCTGTAATGAAATCCTATATGGAAGAGCTGGTTACCTTTACTCCCTCTTACTAGTGAGAAAATTGGTTTCTCAGTATAACGACGATACTATCACAAAAAAGGGTAATTTTCCTATTAACAGACACTCAAGAAGATGTATTTGACGGACAATTTGTCGACCACTCATTTAGGTTGTTGACCGTTTGATAGATGAAGGAAGAACGGACAGAACCGATTCCGATGGAGTGCTGTACTATGAATGGCATGACAAATGCTATCTTGGTGCAGCTCATGGAATATCTGGAATTATGTACATTCTCCTGAAGGTTTTTTTGTTGATAAATACATTCTGACTGAATTTTTACGTATAACTTGTGTATTACCCCAGGCTCACTCATTTCTGGATTCAGCACAGATTACATATGTTCGAAAGACTGTAGATTGGCTCCTAGGTCAATGTTTTTCTTCCGGAAATTTGAGATCATCACTAGGGTCCAAAGATGATAAATTGGTTCATTGGTGTCATGGAGCTCCTGGTGCCATATATATGTTCCTGGAAGCTTACAAAGTAGTTGTGTATTCACTTCTGCAGGAAAATTAATTATTTTGGTAATAATTTTCAGTTATTTGGTGACAACCAATATCTAAATGCCGCGATTCAGTCGGCTGATGTTATTTGGAAGAGGGAGTGCTGAAGAAAAGTTATAGTTTGTGTCATGGAGTAGCTGGTAATGCGTACGCTTTTATGGCTATTTATGAACAGACGAAAGTGAGTTAGCGATTGTAAAATTCTTAGTCGAGTCAACTAACATGTTAATATGTCAACAGGACGAAAAATATTTGGAACAGGCTTTCATATTTGTTCAATGGTGCTTTGATTATGGAACAGCTAGCACAGCAACACCTGATCGACCACTCTCACTATTCGAAGGATTATCTGGAGTGATATACATGCTATTCGATTTTGCGGGCAGTTCACCAAAGTTTCCTGCATTTCAATTATAATAATCCATCATTATCAAATACAATTGTGTAATGAAAGCACAGAACGGCTTATGAATTCAAGGAAGTCACAGTAGGGCTATTTGCTAACTCTATGAATGAATCGGCAAACCAAATTAAAGAGTGGAATGCGAGTAAGAAAGAGCTAATGCGCCTAGCAGGGTTAGCATGTAAGAAGTGCCCCCAAAGGAACTAAAGCTTATCGCGGACGCATTTTCCACAGGTTTTACACCCCTAACATGACCCAAAAATCAAATTCCAGATAATTGCTAATTACAGATTATTAACGGTTATGATCGGAAACTTGACTGGAATACATATGTTTTTGGTAGAGTATCAGCCCTAAAAAGCACGCTTGGGGAGAGTTTTTGGGCATGAGGGTGAGTTTTGTCTGTAATTTATATCTATCGATGACTGTAACTGACTGTAACAAAAAATGTCTGTATGGAGAGTAACATCTGTGATTTTTTTCAGAATTTTTGGACCCCTCCTTAGGGGTGAAGAAATTCATTCAAAAATTGTTTTGAAAAATTGGATGTGTTCTACCATTTTTTTAAATCTGAAAATATTACAGTCGAGGAAATTTAGATTTCGGGTTTTCCAAAGGTATTAAAATCTTATTTAACCCACACTTTATCCCACAACAATGGAATCCACAAATTTAAATTTAGTTAACACAACGGTCACAATGACAGCGCTGCAGTCACGATTTCAAAATGTGATATAGGGTGGATAAACTAAATTTTGGTTTTGGTTACATTTTCTCTTGGTTTTTAATTATTACATCAGGCTTCTAAATTAAGAGTACCTTTATGCAATATAAACCGTTTGAGTTTGAAAAAAGATGTTTTGTATCAGTGAACGATATAGGAAAGCGTTCAGTACGTCTCAACATACAAAAGAAAGTAAAATATAATTGTACATTTAGCCACCCTACGTCCGTCATCGCTTCTATTGTCTTCAAAAACATATTGTGTGCTTGTCATGATATGTATCAGACGTTTGTTTATTTATGTGTCTCATCTAAAATGCTGGCCAGCAAAATTTTGATCATTAAATTCAACGGCCAAATTGATCTAAATGTTAAAATAATTGTGAATAATAGTGAAGTTAATGTGGTTTTGTTTTCTCTTCATAAAGGAATTTGCATCAGTTCGATGTAAAGTGCGGAGCACCATTAGAAAAAAAACTTGTCGCTGAAGAATGATCAAAAAGTTGCTGGACGCAGTAGCTACAATTAATGCTTTGCAGAATATAGAATCGAAATTAGAGAAACACCAAGAGCCGTCCATTTGAAATCTTCATCATCATTTCAACTAAAGGTTTTTTTTTAACGAAACGGAAGTTCGCTCGCAGATTCGGATCGGAACATCTCATTCGTTTTCGCTAAAGTTCGTAGCCGTCATTAATCATGATTCCCACGAAGAATCACCAAAAATAAAAAATTGGCAAGGGATGAAGAAACTAGAGGTGTGCGCCGATCTTAAAATAGTCGGCGGCGGTGCGCCGACTGGTAAGGGATCGGCGGTGGCGCGCCGGCAGAAATTTATAGTCGGCGGCGGTGCGCCGATCGGCGCGCCAATAAATTTACAAAAAATCTAAACTTTCGAAAATAATGCAAAAACATTTGAAAAAGCGTGCGCAATCCTTTTTCCGAACACTGAATTCTTACTATCTTGCGATCTGAAGTATCAACCACTGGGGAATCAACTGAGACGTATCTCACCTTTTATATTTTGAATGTACAATCACTGACCTATTATTTTAAAAACATCTAATTTAATGAATCCAAGAATGATTAGTGAGTTTGCGTAAATGACATATAAGCTATAAGTCAACTTATAAGTTTGAAATTTTAAGTCACATCTTCATACTAGATGTTCTGCAGGTTTCTTATTTACAACTTATAATTTATGTCATTTACGCAAACTCACTACTATTATCTTTTGATTTTTGCAATAACAGTTCCCATTGCCTTTAGTCCATCTTCGATGTAGGAGTGAGATCGTAGTAGAAGGTTTTTGCAAATAAGAGATTTAGATAAACTTAAATTTATAAGTAGTAAGTATAGACTACGCCAAAATTATTTTTTTCCCAAATTTTTTACATAAAATTGAAAACAAAGACACCAGTGTCTCGTCTTTTGACGAAAAAACTTGAAACCGGAAAGATTTGCCACTTTATAAATTCCTGAAACATGTGATTTGCGCCATTTTCCACCCAAATTCCACATAAGGTCTTAAGTTTGCCACTTTACAATTACAGTAGTATTCACCCAGTTTTGACTGATTCACTGTATTTTGTTCTCTTTCTTCTTTCTCTTATCTGCATCAACAGACAATAAAAGAAACTTCGTCTGCCGTCTGCCGCGCTCCATTCCATTGCACAGAAAATAGAGTAACGTACCCAAGGGTTCACGTTAAGTGAGGATACAGAAAATACAAATGCTGTTTCGACCTCGGGTATCGATGGCGGTCCCAGGCCAGCGTGATCTGATCATCCTTAGTTGTATCCATCGATACTCTTCCCAAGACAGCAGCAAACTTTTTCTTTGGACTAGTATTTAAAAATTTGCATAAAACACTTGCCATCTACTGATGGAAATAGGATACGTTATAGAAAGCTACTTCGAAGATAACCCTATCGTAGCATCAGAAACAAAATCACCGTCGTACAGTGCAAGTAAGAAGAAAAACCCAAAGTTCCAACAAAAAAAATTAACAAAAAACTCCTTTCTACGCATATAGAAACATAGCAGCATATAGAAAACTGACTTATAAATTAAGAGAGATAAACATTTGCTAAAGCCTTGTTAATTAAAATGGCTAAAAGCACTAAACGTATAAAATTTCGGCGCGACGAAAATACAATCGGCGGCGGCGGCGGCGTGAGCTATTATTTTTCAGCGGCGGCGCGCCGAAAAATTAGCAAAAAATCGGCGGCGCGCCGGCGTAAAATCGGCGGTGCATACCTCTAGAAGAAACGCCGGGAAAAACAAAGAATGCTAAATTTGTCTTTGTTGCGTTTCTTCACCCTTTGGCGATTCTTCGTGGTGATTAAACAAATCCTTGGAAATTTATCCTTTTACGAAATTTATCTAAAAGGCGTTATTTGTTCGAAGCTAGTGAATCTATTCTTTTATAAAAGTTACTAAATGCTGCCTGGTTCGATCCTAAGGAAACTCTTATTTTACGTCAGGTAACGGCATCTTGTTCGATCCTAGGGAATTCATACTTTAACGAAAGATCCCGAGGACACTATCATTTTACGAAAGATAATGTAGAGACATTTCAAAAACGTATTTTTACACTTTGGCGTTTCCTCACACTCTGGCGATTTTTCTCTTCTTCTCTTCACACTCTATCGATTTTTCTTGGCAATTCATCATTATGAGGTTCCGAGCCTACGCTGAAATTGTAGTCTACATTTCTGCGTTTCGAAATTTTTGATCGCTGATATCTTTTTACGAGAGCCCTTTTTGAAAAATGGACGACCACATTTTCGAGTAAAAATATGTCAGCTTTGAATAAAAAATAAAATTGTCTGTGAAAGTTCCATGTGCTTTGAGAAAACTGTACCGATGCCCCAAATTTGCATCAAAGGTACACTTTTCTCAAAGCACATGGAACTTTCACAGACAATTTTATTTTTTATTCAAAGCTGACATATTTTTACTCGAAAATGTGGTCGTACATTTTTCAAAAAGGGCTCTCGTAAAAAGATATCAGCGATCAAAAATTTCGAAACGCAGAAATGTAGGCTACAATTTCAGCGTAGGCTCGGAACCTCTTATGGTTGATTTGTTAAATCAACAAGAAAAATCTACATAATGTGAAGAAAAACCAAGAAATATCGCCAAAGAGTAAAGAAACTCCAAGATCATAGAGAATTGAAAATTTGTCTTTATGGCGTTTCTTCACACTTCTGAGACTTTTCTTGATGATTTAACAAATCAACTAAATATGATGAATTGTCAAGAAAAATCGTCAAAGTGTGAAGAAACTCCAAAATATGACAAATCGCCAAATAATACAATATTGTCGATTTGACTATAACTTTTATTTAGAAAAAGATTGTACGGGACAGCAATGAAAGTAAATAGATAGATATGGCCAAACGTTCAAATTTGTTCTAGCTGGAGCACATACGGATTTGCATGGCGCCACCTCAAACAAACTCATTTCTAGTGCAAATTTCCACTAGAAATGAGTTAGTTTGAGGTGGCGCCATGCAAATCCCTATGTGCTCCGACTTGTATGGACTGGCCATACCTACTTATCTACTTTCATTGCGGGACAGTATGTACTGCATATAATATAATTCCTCTCTCTTGTGTTTATCTGTGTTCTACGAAGCCAAAATATAATTTCGGACTACAAGTAAACCGTCTCGACCAGTAGTTATTTTCCTAAGTTCCTAATGAGTGCAAAAAGGCTATTTCAACATTAGTTAGGAAAGCATAATTTTTATGTGAATGTTTCTGAGGTTTTCCATCTTAATATTTTCATGAAGTTACAAATAATCCACAGAAAATTTTATTATCCTAGAACGAGGTCGGAAACACATCAAATAAATCAAATAGAAAACAGACTTGGAAATTGTTATTTTGTCTAAAAGTTGATATTAAAATTCTTTGGAAATCGTAAATCGCATAATTGCATGAGCAGGCATCTCAGGATTATAAATCAGGAACTTTGAAGTTCGTCATATATTCATATTCTTATCTTATTCCTGACCAGATTCTGTTTTCATGATTGAGCTCAATCATGAGCTTCACTTATACAAAGAGTTGAATTGATTTCCTATGCCAAATTGTAATTTGGCGAAAAAGAATGTTCCGAATCTGCGTTTCGTTTAAAAAAAAGCCTTTAGTTGAAATGATGATTGTGAAGATTTCAAATGGACGGCCCTTGATGTTTCTCTAATTTCGATTCTATATTCTGCAAAGCATTAATTGTAGCTACTGCGTCCAGCAACTTTTTGATCATTCTTCAGCGACAAGTTTTTTTTCTAATGGTGCTCCGCACTTTACATCGAACTGATGCAAATTCCTTTATGAAGAGAAAACAAAACCACATTAACTTCACTATTATTCACAATTATTTTAACATTTAGATCAATTTGGCCGTTGAATTTAATGATCAAAATTTTGCTGGCCAGCATTTTAGATGAGACACATAAATAAACAAACGTCTGACACATATCATGACAAGCACACAATATGTTTTTGAAGACAATAGAAGCGATGACGGACGTAGGGTGGCTAAATGTACAATTATATTTTACGTTCTTTTGTATGTTGAGACGTACTGAACGCTTTCCTATATCGTTCACTGATACAAAACATCTTTTTTCAAACTCAAACGGTTTATATTGCATAAAGGTACTCTTAATTAAGAAGCCTGATGTAATAATTAAAAACCAAGAGAAAATGTAACCAAAACCAAAATTTAGTTTATCCACCCTATATCACATTTTGAAATCGTGACTGCAGCGCCGTCATTGCGACCGCTGAGTTAACTAAATTTAAATTTGTGGATTCCATTGTTGTGGGATAAAGTGTGGGTTAAATAAGATTAATTCCTTTGGAAAACCCGAAAACTAAATTTCTTCGACTGTATGTAATACATTGTAATATACATGTCCAGTCCATAAGACCAATCAATGGTCAAAATGCCGAGGTAGTTCTGTACCTCCAACGTATATGAAAAAAAAAATCGCCGAATTTTTCTCAGAATTTTTTCCCTTAAACAGGTGTCCAAAAAATCTGAAAAAAATGCAGATGTTCCTCCATACAGACATTTTTTGAGAATTTTTACATATTTTTACGTCAACACACCAGACAGAAATAAATGAAAAACAAAATTCACATTTTCGTCAATAACTCCACTATAACTCCATTTTGGAGTTTGATACTCCACTAAAAGTAGTTCTAGGCCAAGGAGCTTTAGTTCCTTTGGGCGCAATTTTAAATGCTAACCCTGCTAGGCCCTTCCACTAATTTTTATTTATTTATTTCATGTTCATGATGCAACAGTACCATGCTTAGCTACTAGTTTTATTAGAGACGGCAGGATGGTACTAATATTATTATCGATGATTTTAAAACGAAACCTGTCTCTTCATTAGACCAGAACCAAAAGTCATAGTTTATTTTGATCGGCGTTGTCGATAACAGATGACAAAGCCGTAGCCGTATGTAACTTGCTCAAGTCTATGAATGAAGTAAGTAAGGGCAAAGAAAAAGTAGTCATTTTCAGGTAAGTGTCATCTTAAAATCATCCTTCGAACAGTATCTTCTTTTTGATCAGTCGAAATTCCTAGAGAAATCATGCGCAAGTTTCTGCAACGATTTTTTTTGGCAATATTTTCTTTATGAAACAAAGTGAGAGCGGTGTTTGTACGGTTTGCACCACTCGCAATTCTTCCCCAAAAAATTCCGAATAATAAGCTGACAATATAGTTAGTAATTTAAGAAACTTCAGTTTCTGTTTCGAATCGCAAAAGGTCAGCGAACAGTTAACTCCCTTCAATAATGAAAACAAACCATTAGCTGCTTGATAGTACAAACATGTATTTGTTTTTTTTTTTTTTGAAACATTGAAATAGACATTATGCAATGATAATTAAATTAATAACAACAGTTTCTGTAGATAGTAGTTATAATATCAATAAATAAATAATTTTCTCTAAACGATCGTCTTTTTTCTATCATAAATATACAAAATAAAAATTGTGTAAAAAATAAAAACAAAATATAAATCACAGATGAAATTAGCTGCTCCAGAACAAGCAAATTAGTAAAAATAAAAATTCAAGTGTAAAAACAGAATACTATGAAAAGATTGCAATTGGTTGTTTTTTTTTGATTGTGTATAAGTTCGTTTATAAGTTTTATTTGGTTGTTGTTGTTTCTTATCCTTAAAATTATTCGTTTGTTAGGATCATTTCTCTTTATTTTATTGGTTGGGGTTTTATTTAATTTTAGTTGGTTGTGTGTTTATCTATTTATTTGTTTGGAATTTATTATAATATATTGCTTTTTATTGTTTATGTTTGATTTGCTATTAGTTGTGTCTTCATTTTTACTAATTTTTGTTGATGGTTCTAAACGTATGGAAAACAATAAAAGAAAAATCTTATTTTACTCTGATCGTTTTGTTTGTTTTGTTTCAATTTCAAACTCTTCTAAATTTAAATATTATTTTTATAAAAAAATAAGCTTTTTTTCATATTTGATGTATAATGCATTGAATGCGCGATGTTTCAAAATTTTGTTGGTTTTTTGTTTTTAAAATTATTTGGTCTCTCTAGTTTTATTATGTCCAAAAAACAAAATGATAACAGAAACAAATCTTCCATTTAATTCTTTACTATTTTCTATTCATTTAACATTTAACTTTACTTATCTTGAAACATTTGATGTTTGGAATTTGGTTACATTATTTATTTACTCGAATATAATATTTTATTTCATTTATTGATTCATCATCATCATCATCATCATCATAATATATTATTGTATATATATTAATGACAGCTTTTATATATATTTACATATATTATGTAACATAATAATTTTCAATTCAATCCAATATTTCATAAAAAAATCTTTTTAACTTATCGAATGCATCTAAAATACATCAACAAAGTTCATCTAAAACTACAAAACTTTCACTGTCATTTGTGTTTTTCTTCCTCTTCATCTTCGTCTTCTTCATTTTTTTTTATAAACTTAATTTTAATTATTATTTATTGTATAATTATAAAAAATACAAACAATATTTGGCAACACATCAATTGTATCTAAATCTTAATATGGTGTGTAACGATAAGAAATTGAGTGTTAGCGGTTTTCAGTGTTTCATTTTTATCGATGAATTTTTACTGGTTCAAGTCATTTAACCAAATCCAGTGGAATAAGTCAGTCTGAGAAAATAAATTCTCATTGATTTTCTCGAGTGAATAAGACAAAGCGTGCAAGTAATATCACCTAAATCTATATCGAACTTCACCAGCTGGTCTATTCATACACACAAATAACTCAAACGTGTTTATACGGTTTTAATACTATCACACGAATACGAGTAACGTTACACTCATGTAAAGTTCGATATGAATTTGGTTGACCTTAGCTGTATTTTCGGGACAAAAAATTTCCGTTCAATTCCTTGGAATTTGCTAAAAGTTTTCCAAACCATGCAGTGGCGAATTCGTGGAGCTTTTCTTTCTTTCGTTCTTATATGTGAATTCGTTTTTAAACATTTAGGTCCAACAAATTGAAGAAAACTACTTTCTTAAGAAAGTTTTATCAATTTTTGTCTTCATTTCCATACAAAATCAAGAAAAAAGCGAACTAACATGCAAGAACAAAAGAGAGAAAAGCTCAACGAATTCACCACTAACTGTGTGGATTTGGAGGAAATAATCTTTGGCGAAAAAAAGCTTTGGTGTGGGTGTTTCTTTGAAAAAAACTGTTATTTAAGCTCCATGGTTTATTTACAGCGACTTGCTGAGTACGAGGCTTTAAGGTTGATTGAATGAAACGATATCTTTAAATGGAAAATAGTAGAAATTGCGGAATAAATTTCAATTTTGTTCACTTTTCTGATTATTAGAATGAAACATAATTATTAGTGAATCTTCGGATGACTTTTGCATGTAGTAATGAATTACTAAGTAGCTCCATTTCCATATTTGAATATTTCGGCAGTGTTGCAGGACATCAAAAACTATATTAATTGAATGCAAGGAGGTGGTCCGCTGTAACATTTTAATTGACTAGTTCAATTGATTCAATAATAGTATCAGTTTACACGACTACAACTGTAAGTAGAACTCGACAAATATTAGAGCTTGGGCAGAGAAAATTTAAGTAGATGAAGCTAGTTCCAGACGATTTATACTTTCTGATTTCCTACGAAAAAAAAAATGTAACGTTGCAAGTTTACTTTGCTTCTGACATTTTCTGCAACCGTAGGCGTTGGAAACATTAAGACAACCTATTAATTGAACTATGAAAAAGTTTTGAATCTAAACTTAGTTAAGTTGCATTGTTCACACAGAAAATGTTTCTTTTTATTGAAAAAAAAAACTCCACACAGAAGACGTGTTACACTCAAAACCTATCTCTGGATAAATCACTGGTGACTAAAAGAGACAACTCTTCCAAAAACAAAATATTTGGCTAGAGAGTCAACATTAAAAAACATTGCCACAACAAAAATAAATTTAAAGCTTTCGTATGACGTGCAGCTCGCATCACCTTCTGCTGTTCGAGCTGCATGCCAATCTATACTACTGTTTTTACTTGCCATCTATATACTGTGAATATTAATCTTCAATTACTGTGTCGTCGTCTTTTGAAAACCAGAGCAAATATTGAGCGAATACGCCACCAGCGACTCCGTCGCCTAGTGTGAATTTTTTCAGAGCTGGAACCGTTGCTTAATGCCTAAAATTAATTAAAATGAATTGCGGGCTGGATTGAAACTGATATCGTCAAAGACTTACCCGTTGGGCCTCCTTTCGTCGAATTTCCCTGATAAGTGTGTAGAATGCATCGTCAATATAATGTCGTAGAGCCGCACTGGTTTCATAAAACGGACATCCAAGTTGAGAAGCAAGATTTTTACCTTCCTCTGTCGTTACCTGGAAAAATTTTGTTATGAGCATACCCCTCCATCGAATGGTAAATCAAGCGGAAACATTACTTTTCGCTGTGACTGTAAGTCCAATTTGTTGGCTATCAATACTAATGGAATGTCCTCTGTCAATCGAACACGAGCTATTAACTTTCGATACTCGGATGCCTCTTGAAAACTATGGCGGTCGGTAACCGAATAGCAAATTATAAAACCTTCGCCACAACGCATGTACTGATCACGCATGGCGGTGAACTCCACTTGCCCGGCTGTATCCAAAATGTCTAGAAGTGCTGCTTCTCCATCTATAACAGCTTGTTGTTGATATGAGTCCTCTGCGAAATGATCGTACTTAATAAAGGCATTGAAACGGAGACAACGTTTTTCTTACCAATTGTGGGATCATGATAATCGAGGAAGCTGTGACTAACGAATTGCAGGGTGACAGCTGAAAATAGAAATTGTAGAACAACCTTTAGTACGACCGCCTAAATTGAGCACTACTTTTTCCAAAACTTTAATATTTTCGCACAATTGTGAAAACGACAAGGTCAACGACATATGAGTAAGTAATGTAATGAGTGTGCCTTTTTTAGTCATAACGCTTAAATAGTTATAACGTTGTACCTTAATAGTAACGTTCGTTGGTGTGTTCTAATTTCCACTAATTACGATAGCTATTGTTGAACATATTGATTTGAAAATTTGAACATTAACACGACTGATGTTCCTTACATGTAAGGCAGACGTGGCAGACATAGAATGTGTGATGGATCATGACCAAAAGTATTTATCCTCATTATACATTACGATATTCATGTATTTATTACGTAAAAAGTCAATTCTTCTCTGCCCCTTTGCTCTTTCTTTTGACGTGAGCTCGTATCCACGCAGTCCTTGCGAAAACGATTAAAACGAAAATGCCGTGGGAGGAATGACGTCGGCGATTCTTATTGCTTATTCTGTTTTCATACCAAAATAATAGAATCGATAAAAAATGAAAATGAATACCGTAACACCTTTGTTTATCAACATCACTCACTTTACTTTTCATGTAGCTTAATATTCTATACTCAACACCGGACGACATTAGAATTCGGTTGTTTTCACTACATTAACGTGTGGTTTGTATACACTATCGATTATTTATAAGCATGAAAACAAACAATCGTTTTCACTAGCAAACAGAAAAAAAACACCCACCTGATTTTCCAACACCACCGTCGCCCAATATAACAATTTTATAAACACGTAATCCTCCTCTTGTGGTCCTTGGTGGTCCATTTTTTGATCCTTCACCATTTTCACTCAACGAATAATCGGAATTTTTCTTTGATTTTCTACGTGCGGTACATCCCATGGTATCACCTCCAGCCATATTATTGACCGAATTTTCGTCGGAAAATTTTCAATGCAATAACACTGCCGAGCCGATATTAAGTTCAATTAGATGAAACTGTAACACCATACAATCGATACTTGTTTTATCATTTAATACTTGAGTGAAAATGGTGGAGAAATTGAATATTTTTAAATGAAAACTATAAAATTGTCACACCCCCGATTTTTCATTATTCTTTTTTGTGATAAATATTTTTCGTGATCTATGACATTTGTGGCATTGACATTTTACCCACTCTTTTTCCATATAATGCAATAATATACCTCCTCGTCGAAGAAATTTCGTTTTTGCTAAGTTGGTTTTTCTTGTATATACTGTTACCAGTTGTTTTGTAGTACCCCTCCAAGAGTTTATTATTGTCTTAGAGCGACATCTCATGGAATGACATAAAAAAGATAATGTGATGGTTTTAAGCGCTAGAATTTGAAGTTCTCTGTGACCACTGTGACTTCATCATGAGAAATAACATACTTATGGACAATCGTAAAGCAATGAACAATCACAAACAGTGTATCATCTGTTATCAGCAGCAGTCGAAAGTAAGCAATATTAGGTTATTTAATATGATGAAAGGCTATTTTCAATGAGTGAAGTAAAATATTTCGTATCAAACACTAGGAAAATGAAAGATGTAATATATTAAACGTATGTTGTAAATTGGTTGACCCTTTTTATGCTCGTTATTCATCTTGCATTTTGGGCGTCACATTCGTTGTTACTTAAAGCAATTTACCCGTCACAGACGGCAAGCATATTAACATTTTTTCTGTTAAAACTATTACTTCATTTGATCTAAGATTTTCATAGATTGATTTCAGAAATCTTTTACTTCATTTGTTATGATCATGTTTTTTGCTATATGAAAGCTCACTAGTCAGAGCTTGTCGTTTATTATTACCACGTGGTCGATAACAGATGAGAGCCGTCTGTAACAGTGTTACGGAAGTAACCGGATAAGTTACTCAAACTAACTTAATTTAACTGAAGTACTATTTTAACTAATACTTTAAGGTTGAGAAAGTATGAGTGACGTCTTCAAGGATCTCTACCAGTGTAGAATTAGTCATAGGTCCCAAATAGACCCTTTCCTAAATTTTTTATTTATTAAAAAAAGAAAAACGTTCTCCAACCGGAAATGTACTCGAAGGCATTAAATATTCTTTGAAAATAGTTATGTATAATATTTGTTTTATTGACCAAGTGAGAGTAATTTTGACTTGATTTTTTGCTTCAAACTTTTAAATTACCGGAACTCTTCCGTGCCGATTCCGTGTAGAAACAGTGCTTAAACCAATTTCCTTGCGAGTTATCAATTCGTCACAATTGGGACTAGAGAAATTTTACTTTACGTCTCTGAGTGGTGAAAAAGACACGGCAGTGTTTCTGTTAGCTTTTAAATTTTTTATTTCAACCCTACTTACTCTCTCCCTCTTCTTCGTGTAACATTAGAGAATATTTTTTTTAAATAAGGTCAATGACCATGATTTGTGGTATCGTGAAAATTTTTAACTTTTTACGACATTTTCTTGAAATCCTTTGATAACCAGGTGTAATGGCTAACTTTATTGTGAAGAACATTTGGTTTCGTAATTAATCATTAATTAATCAATATTTAAAGAATTTTTTTAATTATGTTTAATGTTTTAATTGGAATGAGAGTGGCGTTATGGTGTCCGTGATTTGTGGTATTTCATATGAAGTTCCATATAGACCGCTATCTGGCGGTATTTCAAAACGTCATACAAATTATGCAGCAAATCAAATATAATTTATTTTACATGAAATTTACATGGTCCGGTTTTTCGTTCGCAAATCAATTTATTTATCTCTCCAGTACATTTCTGTGTGAGAAATGTATCAATTTCAGTTGTGTACAACATGTTTAAGACAATGCTTGAATGCTGTCGGAGAAAGGTAAGAAGTCACAAAGCCAATGACAAGTCATCCATGTATGACTAAAGAGAATTGGATCGTAATTAATGCGTTGAATATGTGACGTCTTCAATTTATACCAACATATAAAATCACAGAACTTCCGAAAAACAAGCGAACAAATATTCATGGAAGTGAAGTTAAATATTTAGCAAAGAATTAATTTAACTCACGCGTCGACCTAAAACCTGCAAACAAGGAGTGGTGAAATTTATACACCGTCAATATCGTCAGGACCAATAATATAAAAATTACGAGGACTTTCGCCTCTAATGAAGGGTTCAAAATTACGCTGTCGACTTTTTTATAGACTTAAAATTAGTGAAATTAGTTTCAACACTGGTACTATATTCGTGTTGAATCTGCACAAAACGAATTTTACGTAAGTACGTTCATCATTCGAAAAAGTAATATAAAATACAATCTCGATCCATATCACGATCTTATTTTCAAAAAGAAAATATCCAGCGAAAGCAATCCGATCATGATCATCAAATCAATGTATATTTATAACACATCTCTTATAAACGCGATGATGCTTATTTAGACCACATGTAGAGCTTAATAATGTTGTAGTCAAATTAACAAAGCTATTAATCATTCTAAATCAGCGTACTTTTTGATTACTAAAATGTAATTAAATTATCGACACAATTTCGAACTGATCTTTTGATAGTTCATTAATTAGAGGGTCGGCGATTTTAAGACGAACTCTGGACATAAAAACAATTTGTTGTTGAATTACGACCAGAACAATTAACTGGGCTTAGTTAAAAATGGCTGAATTTATGTGAATTTTTGTTGGGAAAGAAATTGCACATTTTATTAATTGATCTTCCAAGAAAGCATTCAAATAATCGTATAAAAATATGCGCGCAAAGAGATTGATCGTAAAAATTGTGTTCAGCACAACATTCAAAATCATTGGTTTATGATGGAAACTAATAAATTAAATTACATTTTGAAAAACCGACGATTCGTCGGGGGTCATTTGATTTAAGAGACCTTTTCACAATACGCACGTAACAAATATTATAATTCTTTTGTTGATGTATATCGACCATGTTATGTTGTGTATTAAAAATAAATTTATTAAATAAGCTACATTATAAGGATGAATTACTCAGCAACATTGTTGCGCGAAATGCAAAATTTTATGATTATTTTTCTTAAATGTCGAAGAACTTAAAGTCCCGTGTCTAATATTCGCTTATTACATCCGTTGAGACTTGTAACTTAAACGTACAATTGGCTGTCGAAAGAGTAGAAAGCAGTTGGACAAATGAATTTTTTTCTAGTTTTTACCATGCGAGAGGGAAACAACAATGGAAAATCTTGTCACACCGTTCGGCCATTCGCCCATTATTCGCCTATTTCCCCATTATTCGCCTATTTCCCATTATTCGTCTATTTCCCCATTATTCGTCTATTTCACCATTATTCGTCTATTTCACCATTATTCGTCTATTTCCACCATTATTCGTCTATTTCCACATTATTCGTCTATTTCCACATTATTCGTCTATTTCCCCATTATTCGTCTATTTCCCCATTATTCGTCTATTTCCCCATTATTCGCCTAACACTGTCCCACCATTCGCTCGTGTTGTATCCCCCTCGCCATGTATATTATTGTCCATTACAAGAGGCACGGAAAATGGCGTTCTTCGAATGAATGTTCAAGCAAAGGGTAAAAAAGGAAGATAAAATTTAGGTAAGGCCAAATAAATCCTTGTCAAACGGAATCGTATAATGCATACATAGCTTAGTGTTCGTTATTAAATCTTGTACACTTCACAAGTTTCTTTTTTTATACAAGAAAACACTGGATGTATCTTATTTTCGTCAATAACAGATGATTTGTCTCTTCTAAAAAGAGTAGGTTGTTAGACATAATTTCATCCCATAAGCTGTCATCAATCATATTCTAAATCAACGTTATCGCAGATTGTTTCTACTAAAAGACAAAGGAACAATTAGAAATTCTACAAACTGCAACGACCGAGCAATACATTTACACAGGCCTGATTAAAAAACATTCGAAATCATAAAGAAGTCTTTATTTATGAAGAATCGTGAATTCTTAGTTGTATGTCTGTAAAAAAGGTATGCACCACGACAGAGTAAAGCTAACCAGGCAGTAGCGCTGATTTGACTAGGGACCTGAATAATCTAGTAGCGCTATTTTTTTGCGAATAAAATTTTTCAATTTATGTCAGGGTTCATTTTCTACCAGTGTATTAGGTCACTTATTTGATGTTTCGAAAATGAACCGCTCTTGCCTGGTTTATTTTACTCTGCCGTGGTATGCACGCAAAAATCTATGTTGTAAAATATTAAATCCTCGATGTATCAGTTGGAAAAGCCGGAAAATTCGAAATTCACATGTCTTTCAAAAACTATTCTTGACACCAATTTGGACTTTCAACCTTTTATCTGTATTCGAAAATCCAAATTGGTGTCAAGAATGATATTTAAAAAAGAAAAAAATACTGACCAGGTAACTCAAGTTTTAAAATTTTTAGAATGCTAAATACACAAGGCCTACCCTCGTAGCTTTCAGAAATATAAGCCGCTAAGCAAATGTTTTTCGTATGGGTTAGTGTAATAATTGAGATAATAATAAGGTAATAGCCGTGGTGTGAAGTGAACACAGGCCATCTATGCCTGCCCGAAAAGGAGTGAATTATTTGCCATTAGCAGTTCGGAGTGTGCAACTCGTCAGTAAACCACTCACCCAGCAAGGAAAAGCTCACCTATAACTGTTGCTACTCATAGCGAGTCGCTATTAGCGACGTCAAAGAGACCTACAGAAATCTCAAAATACACGTGTAAGCAGTAAATCCGAATGTAAATCCGAATTACATTAACATGTATTGATGTGGAACGTGTGGATCTAGGAAAAAGAAAAGGTCGCATAAAAATTGCTAACTATTTTGAGCTTCCTGTAATTCAAAGTTGACAGTAGATCTGAAGAACAAAAGAAAAAATTGTATTAGGTCTCTTTCGCGTCGCTGTGTGTAGCTAGAGTAAGGATCCTGAGACATCCTGAGTCTGGTTTCCTAACGCTTCTTTACACAAATTAGGAATGAAAACCATTCCACTCCTTCCCAGGCTTTGGTTTTATTGAGTAAAGAGCTGTTTTAAAATCCATAACTCAAGACTATTAAGCATTTCTCGAAAATGTGTAAAGTATTACACAAAACAACAATATTGATTCGAAAATATTACCTGATACAGACTGTGTAGTTCGGTTAGGACGGAACACATAATTTTTAATGGTTTCTTTTTTGTTATATCTGGAAATTAATAAACAATAAATTAAAATAAAACTCGCAACAATGTATTGTCGTTCACCTGTGTGGTGCATCAAACTGAAAGCCGCGAATTCATTTTTATGAACTAATATAACACCCATCGAATATACCAAAAACGTCTACTATATTATGGTTTACGATCTGCCAATACATTTAATCGAAAACTCGGTCTTAAGTACTCCTAATAATACATCACTGAGTCGTATTTCAGGATTCTGGTGCAATAAAAATCAACTGGAAACGTTCATGAGTATAATTTTGCAACATTTACATTTTTATTTTAATAATTTTTTATGTCGAATTTCGATAAGATTTTATTTTACATTTAAAAAAATTGTTATTAATATATCATCAAAATGCAAACATTTTCTTTATTTACGACTCTCTGGAAACATTGAGCACCTAGTTCATTTTATTACAACAACAAAAAAATGTAAGCCCCAGAATTTTAACCGATACCAAATTGTACCCACAATGAGTCTGGTCTACCTCCAATAATACAAGAGTGATACAAGGGCTAAAACAAAACAATGAACGGTATGGAAGAGATAGCAAAACGTTTCATACATAAAACAAAATAAGAAACTCATAAACTAAAACAAATAAAATGATTGTTCCGTTTTATTATCGCAACAGCCTCCGTTTTTCACATGATGCTTTGCACATATATGTATTGGAGCCACTGTAATTGATGGACGATGGAAAAGTAATGGACACATAGGCCGATTGGGTAATAAAAATTGTAATAGCAATTAAAAGGTTTTATTTCATTCAATTAATTACGGATTTTATCAATATTGTATGAGCGTGATATATCTTTTTGGACCTGACTATTTGTTAACACCTAAACCAACCAGTATTTAATAGTCTAAGAATATAGAATGGATGTAGAGATGTAGAGATGTAGAGATGTAGCTTGAAATCTTGATAAAAATTTTGTACATTTTAGTCCAATCTGGTAAAAGATTAAGACGTATCTGTGGAGATTCAGACTAGGCTCGTTCCTTGTAACGGAAACTTTATTTTCAAAAATGTGTAATTTAGATTCTTCTATTCATAAAATAAAAAAATATCAAAGAGTTACCAATAGGTGTCATACGGATAGAAGTTAGTTTATCGAATTATTATAGCCAATCTCTTCACGAGAAACATATTCCAAAATTGTATTAGAAACGACAATGTTCCTACGACGTATCAAACAAATCTGAAAGATAAGAAACCGATAAATTAAATAGGAGACCAGATAAGTGAAAATCTCATTTTAGAGTATCTTAACAAAAGTGTGTAACGAATATTGACGCATGCCAATGCTCAAAATTACATCACCATCATCACTACTATATGAAGTGATTATAATCGAGTATAGAAAAGTGCTAGTCATTATATAACATAACATATATAGTAACGCTGAAATGGTGCTGAACCAATTCAGTTTTTTTTTTTATAAAAGAAACTCCTATCGATGATAATCGTTTCTCCTTCTGTTACAACATAATCCTCATTCAGACGGTCAATATAAAACAAATATAATTGTAGGTTAATCTCTCTTTTGTGGTCAAAGGCAGAAAAAATACATTAGAAAATTCGGAATAGTTTTCCAAAATAAAATCCGAATTACATTCGAACATCATAATACAGCCAGTGTTTTGGAGAGAAAAGATGTTTAATACCTAAGACAAATTGATTTCCTTTGAATGGCTTTACGGAATAATATAAGATTTATTCACGTTTCATCAAGCATCGCTTTGTGCTATCATCTATACAGAGTCGGTGTAATTTATTATTGTTTTCAATCACGAAATCTAATTAAAACATTTAACTTCGATAAATGTTAGGAAAAAAATGTTGATACGTTTTATGGCTACGGCATTACCTTAATTGAATGATGCTTACCCAATGGTAATGTGAACGATTACAGAATGTTTGTTGTTGTTGTTATTGAGCTTAAACACAAAAGTGCATTGCAATTTGTGGTATTTCTGTTCCAATAATTCCAAATTAAATTCCCATATTGCATCTGTTGACATCACAAAACCAATACAGATCATGAGTCCCATAATCAAGTGACACCGAGTTGATATAAACACTAATCTGCCCAGTCATTTCACTGCAATAAAAACGTTTATTTTGTGGTCCAACAAGCGTTTGTAGGTAGAACATTTTAGGTTTATTCATATAAAAGTATCATTAATCATCCTGTCCATATAAAACATTTAGGTAGCAAGTGATACGATTTAGGTTGCAATATAATTTCCAATGATATGAAAGAGTCTGAATTAAAAAATATAAGAAAAGGAACGTGTTGTACGTATGGTATACATATAACTAGCGTATCAATATTCAATAGAGAAGTGGTTTTAGTATCATATTAGTTTCGTTTTATTGATCTTTTTTGCATTTTTTTAATTAAAAGTTGTTTAGTCTATAGATCAAAATCAGACATAATAAAATGTGGTTTAAAATCGCATATACAAAACAAGAATAATTTTATATCATCGATAATCGTGTTCGATTTGTGTTGGAGAATAAGTTTTTTTTTTTATTAAAATATAGGATCCCATATTCTTTGGCCATTATTGGAGGCCCACACGGTGTTATAATATTTGAAAATTTTATTATAGGGGAAGTCAGTGGAATTTACACATGAATTTGAGTCAGCTGTGCTGCCGCCTACTCATACAGACAAAAACATACTTGTTTATTCGGTTGAAATAGTTACTCGCACGAGTAGTGTGTGGTAGAGGTAAAACAAAAACAGCTGAAGCAAATTCATTGATAATTTCAATGACGTCCACTAAATGAAATCTTCGACTTGTAAATAATACATGCTTTTATTTAGTTAATCAGATGGATATTGCCATTTTGACTAGTGGGGTTATAGTCGGACTTTGAAAAATAAATGTTTCCAAACAAGAACTAAGAACCAGTCCAACCCGAATTTCTAAACTTTTTGGAATTAAATTCTTCTTCTGTAAATAGATCATTATATAGTGTTTACTATACGTAATCCGGGACATTCCAACTTTCCCTCGCGAGTAATATAGTATAATAGTAGATTATTGACATATGAAAAGAGTCATCAAGGCTTGCCTCATATGTAAATACGCTATTTTATTTAGTAAGCGAAAGTCAAATAAATTTAAAATAATGTCTGTTTATAAGTGTTAGGACAATAATAATTTGGGGAAGCATCGCTCGTATGCTAGAAAACAGAGATTACTTACTTGTCTGATAATTCTTGTTTTTTATCGACTTGGAATATGTGCAACTAAGATAAATTCTACTTTACATACTTCAGTGCAGAAAATATGGGCTAGGCACTCTCAGTAGTGCTAAATCAAGCATAAAATAAAATTTATTTGATATCCAGGGCCTATTTTTGGGAAATTGATATCCTAAATTTGCTATGATTTTCCGAAATTTGCCAATATTTTCCAATATTTGCTAAAATTTGCTAGAATTTGCCATTAGCAAATTTGGCAAATTTTCGGATTTTGGAAAATCTTAGCAAATGTTGGAAAATTATGGCAAATTGTGGAAAATCGATTTCCCAAAAATAGGCCCTGTATCAGTCGAATAATTCAGTCTACCTCGACATAATTATTTCGGAAGAATGTTAAATACCATCAATAGGACTATACACTTCAACTACCTCAATTGTATTCCTTGCCTTCGGCAGGGTTATGCCTAGTATTTTATACGCACAAAAATTCCTTACATGGAAACAAATGCTAACAAAACGCCGAAGAACTAAATTTCACACGAGTATAAACAATGGATCAAATGTATTCTTAAATCAAATCATTCCTATAAAGCAAAATATATCTGAAAGTTAACCGCTGTGTATTGTTTCATCAATTACGTTTTGTTGATAAAAATGTGTTTATTCGATGTTTGAGAGATTCATTCTTGTCGCTTCACTTATAAATTTAAGGTTGAATAAAAGTTTAAAAAACATTCGTATTACAAGCTGCGTATTGGATAAATGTTATTCCAGACAACGCCGCGTACAGCGAACAAGTAATATTATAAAATGAAACTAATCGAATTTGATATCCACCAAATAAACTTAATGGCAAAAGAAGAAGAATAATAAAATCGAAATCAATAAATCATTGGAATATAACATAATATATTAAGAGAATTTTATAGCTTTCTCAATAATATACCGCCAGAAGTTAATCAAAACATTTATTTATAAAAACATATTCTAAGAAATCTAATTAAAATGTAGACTAAATATAATCGCTTTTAATGATCGAAGTCAGCAATTAATATTTAATTTTTTTTAAATATATTTTCCATTGAGTGATTGTGTTAATGTTACTGAAGGAATCGTTAAGTACAAGAACTTTTAAACAAAGTGCGCATTATTTGGCTAAGAAAAAATTCAATTCAATAAAACCAATGACCCAATAAGTTGAAACGAAATTATTTCTTTTCTTTTATTCGTTTTAATTTGTGTTGAAGTCTGGAGTGATCATAAAATCTTTAAGCGTACTAATTTGAATGCTTTCATGTGCAGTTGTTATGCTGTTTTATGACGAAAAAAGTCTGATAGATTCGACAAGAATAAAAGATTGATAATAATCCATAGCGAGTAGCTTCATTGGTTTTTTAATTTTAATTTTTTTTAAAACCTCATATATCGTTAGAGACGACAAAAATAAACGATAATGTGGTTTTACTTGGCCAAATATATCACAAAACTAAAGAAATAGTAGATTGTACATGCAACTTGTGACGAAAACCGTACTTTTCATGTTTCATGCACTCCTTCGACACCCTCAGCATGTAAAGCTGTTCTTATAACATGTGCCTAGCGAAATTTTGCGCAATAGATGTGAAAGAGGCGAGTCGAAGCCGAGCTTGCCAACACATTGTATGCGCAAAAGTTGAGTTTAGGCACAAGTTTAAAACAAGATTTTATGCAGTAGTGGTATCGTCAATTTTACAAACGTCACTTTTACGTAATACAGTGATAAACTCTCTAAATGATCGTCTTTCTCTAAATGTCTTATTTCTCTATATTCGTTATTCATCACTCGGGATATAAATAAGAAGTTTCATTTTCGTGTGTTTATTGACCACAAAAACTCGTTTAATAATTTTGCAGCACTTGTTCTGCAATGCATCAATACCATCTCATTATGTTGAAAATACTCTAATTGTGAAAAATGTAAATTAAAATTATTGAAAGCCTTTTGTTTTCACTAGGGTCAAAAGTGGCTTATTACACACACCGTAAAAACAAAAAAAAAAAAATTGGTCTAGGTTTCAAAAGCATGTACAATCCATTACAAAACTCTGGATAAAAGTTGAAAAGTCTCGTTATCGTGTGGTTCCTTGTTATGTAAATAACTATTTTTATTCAAAGTAATTTTATGGAGCAGTGACCAAAATTTAGAAAATAAAAATCTGGGTTATCAATTGTTTAACGAATTCTTGTACAACAAAAAACTTATCGAATTTCACTTTACTCTCTCTGTAACCGCGAGGTTAGCAGACTACTAAAATTCAGCCGCGAAAATCGGTCAACCAAACGCGGAAGAAATATTCAGATTTTTAGAGACCCGAATATAGAAATTACAGTTCTACATCACACTATAAAAATCTATTTAGGTACCTACCACTAACTAAAAATGTGTCTCCGCAAACATCCTGTTGAAAAAATATGCTACTTTCTAGGTCGTCTGCAAAAATTGGTTTCTCGTTTCTCGTAAAACAATATTTAGTGGGTACGGGTACATCATAAAATGCAAAACTGCGTCTAATAATACTTGGCATTGCAATTATACGATTGATGTCTAATGTGCTTGATTCAACTAACATTTTTCTTATATCAGAAAATCTACAGCGACAGCAAAATAATTTGTCATAATAAGTTTATGCATAAAGAACATATATGAAATCATAATAATTAATGCATTAAATGTATTAAAACGCAAATGGCAAATAAACGAATGCACACCGCATTTATTTGTCATAACATAAAGTGACATCAAAAATAAATAAAATTTGATGGTTGATGGTTTGTGCGTGGCGGTTTTGAATATTTATTTGGTCTACTTACTTACATCATATATATGTATTTCGTAGTGAAATTGTACACTACTGTGTACACATCTCGTCAAGCCTATTCACGAAAAATTACAAATAAAAAAAGAAAATGTTTAAGCAATAATCAAATTGCGCCACACAGTATAACTGGATGAGTTCAAAGTGCAATCAAGATTCTATTGAGTTGTGTATTTTGAGAGCTTAAAATAGAAAATCCATACAGAAGCGATACATAAATGAGTGTGACATATTTTGCGGTCTAATATTTAAATGCCATTTGTGATGTTGATGAAAACTATTAAAATATGCAGTCCTTTTGAAGAAATTATTAATGCACGGTACGTTATGGATTTTATTCTTGGAACAGATTATAAAACTTTAGATCAGACGGCTCTAAATGAGATATTATTATCATTTTTATGACAGGATTTGACCAATAAATTACCATTTTATTGGGATATTATTCAAGTTAATATAGTCAAGATAGTCGTTAACGATACGTATTTAGTTTGGTAATCAACATTGTATCAGAGATTTTTCATTTATTTCATTTACCAAAAATTAAAAATATTTTTCGTTAACGTTTCATCGGAATGGAGTCAACACTCTCATAAATTGAGTCATTGAATCGGTTTCGGATCCTCGCACTGTCTGTAATGAAACTGATATTGTTAACTGTCAATTTCTCTAAATTTTCAAATTCATATGCACAAAGTGCTGTGTCTAATGTATCAAGACACAAAAAGCGATTCGATTAAACGTTGTCAGCCTATTTCATTTGGAATTTAATATTTTCAATTAGCAATAAATCTGAAATTTTGATGTGATTTATTAAAGAAATTATGAACAAAGTGGGATGTTTGTGAATGAATTTTCAAGTCCAATGTTTTACAACAGTTAAACGACGAGAAGAGAGTCCAACAAATAACCAATTAAATAACATTTATATCACATTAACCATTAACCATAATATTTAACATAAAATCTTAAATCATCGCAATAAACCCAATTAAAGATCCAACAAATAAATTCAAAACTTAATCGTTTGTGTTTCCCATAAAATATTCATTCAACGTAACTCAAAGGAAAAAACCAGTTTTGTTTCCTCTCCGGTATAGATATGTATATTTCGCCTATTGATTCAAAAATAACATTGCAAAAACGTAAGATGAAGATTTTCTCTGTATCTTCTCCTTTTTTTCTTTTTTTTTTTGTTCGCTCGTATGAGATGAGGTGTGAATTTTATATATGGCCTGACGATGATGATAAGTATAATTTGATAATCGGTTATAAGATGCGCGAAAACAAGACTAACGACTTTGTAAATAATTTCAATTAGTAATAAATTTGCGATTCAATTTATGGGGTGGATTTGATTTATTCAAAAGCAAAGAAATAAAACGAAAAATAAATGTAAAGCATTTATAAATGGTAAACAGACGCTTATCGCAGGCTATACGCTGTGGCTAAATAATGAAATATAACGAATGATATCAACGAGAACCATCTCTTGCAAGACCTGTAGATGAGGTGAATCGAATACGAACAGATGTGGCCATTTCCATTCGTTCGATTTCGTTCCTTATTCTGATTTCAGGAAGCGCTAAACGATTTTCAATTGAATTAAAATTATTGTATTAACGTGTGCGTGCACGCGAGTTGAAAAAGAATATATATGCTAAATTAGTCCATACTCATTGCATCAGTTTGTTTGCAGTATTATTATAAAGTAATTAACTCTATTCTCACTGAATGAAAGGCATTTTTAACTTATATTTATTTCTTTAGATTTCTCTCGAATCCAGAGACTGGATTCTTCTTTTTATTTGAATCGAAAATTCAAATCAATTGTTAAGATAATATTCAATCTTATAATGAAAATAATTAACAATACGATTTTTAAGCGTGGCAGATAGCAGTTTAAGGAATGCTTTTCAATCGCAATTGTTTTGTGGTCCATGTAAAAGATTGTACGTATATGTATTGCTACACACACAATCAGCAACACCGGAAGCATCTGTATAAAAAAAGCATTCATTGTTATTAATGAAAGGCTTCTATTGAAGAAGCTCAACTTAATTAACTTATTAAACGATACACTTAACATATTCGAATAACGGTACAACTACTTGGACCTCTCAGATATTCAATTTTACGTGTCAGTTTCACATTTCAACACTTTTCCTTGCATGGTACACTAGTGTAGTACCCGGCCTTGCTCGGGACTATTGTAATGACAAAATATTTAAATAATTACACGCGTTAAAAATGTTCACGCAAACAAAAAAAAATCCACGCTAAAGTGACGCATTCACAGGCAAACAAATTCGGGCGGCAAAAAACGCATGAAAGTGAACAATTTTTCGCGCGTTCTTCCTAACTTTTAGTCATTAGTCGGAATTTCCGTTTGGGCTTCTATAGAAGGACATCAAATAAACTATCAAATAAACAAACATTAAACTTTGTATTGTAGATTTTTATAACATTTTTGATTAAACATAACAAGAGACAAATTTTAGAAGTAGAGTTTTCGTGTAAATTTTGTTGATTCGCGGCGTTGCCGAGGTCAATTAACACGAAAACGAATTTTACCTGAGTTACGTAACGGATGTTGCGTGCTGAGAGTGTCGAAAGTAGTGCGGTTTTCGACGTATTTCAAGTGTATTTAAGCATCACATCATTTGAATGCATTGGTATTTGGAAAAACGTTCCTGCCGCCAATGTGGACATACGGATTCTGGGACAATAGTTAATTTTGTTGGAGAAGTTGAAATAACAAGGATGGGTTGCACTTCTATTTTATTTAGTAAATGAAGTGCGGTGCAAATAGATTATAGTGCGCAGACAGCGGATTTGTTGGGACTGTTTTCCATTTTACATAATATGGTGGACGGACATTTCTAAAATCTGCTGTTAGGCGCTCTTATACGCGGTTATATGAAGATACTTTCTAACTCCAAGTTGGTGAAAACAGCGAGGGTTTCGCTTAAATGGCACTAAATCATATAAAATTAGAGAGTGGCTAATCCCATTTAATGTCATATGATTTAAAGCTAATAACAAGTTAATGATACTGGTGAAACGACCAATTATAGACCTCGAAAGTTTGGATTCTTTGTTGATCCTCATCATTCTCTCGAGCTTCATCGAAGTTTTTATCGTCAAATAAAATCAAAAAGCGGAATTTTTGATCTTATTTGAAAATGTAAGTGTATCAATATCATGGATTTTTAAATTTGATGTTACGTTGACCTTGCTGTTAATAAAAAACAATTAGAGCCAGCATTGAAACGTTTTTATTAAAACACTTAATATTGAACACATTTAATTTGAAAAACGTCAATCAAACATTTAATTTCAAAACTCGTTGCAAAATTAATTAAATATTTGCTTAAAATATTGTTTCTATTTTACCCATTAAATTATAAATGTATTTTCTTCTTACTACGATGGGATGATGTGGATGTTGTTCGCTGTTATTACAAAACATACATCTAGGTATCGTTTTCGCACAAAACAACTCTTAAAACACATTTTGAGCTACATCCATCCGTTCGTTCGTGTTTGGTTTATATATTTTTGAAACCCACTTTTATTGGTATATATTTGAACCGATACTGATGAGATGTAATTCATCTCATGAATCATTAATCAATGTACTCATTATCTACTGCTGTAAAAGCAATAAATTACGTTTTATACGGGAATATATAATACAACGTACTTCTGAAGGGGTTTTTTTCGACTAAATTTCACTGAAATTCTTTATAGACGATCTTTGTAGAATATTGGTTTTGAAATTAATTGTTTTCTGGTAGCTATATGGAAAATAGATATTCCTTTTGTAGAAAAAGCATGAAAATGCTAACTGATATTAAGTGTATGCCATAACAAGGTATTCACAATTAAGGAAATTCATGTTTAAGTGGCACGTTTCTCGTATATATATTGTCTCATTCCTTATCAACTAATACACCTTCAGTATCTTATGTTCATTCTAAAATGGCCAATCTAAAAGTTCTAACTGGGTTCTTTGTCTTTTTTTGATAATTGAATTCAAATAGTAGTTGTTCTTCAAAAAACTGGAAAATCTAGTCTGTTGAAATAGATTTGTTCTATTGGCGAATTGCAACAGAGGGTACGACACGAAGCGGAAAAATATATCGTCACTAAGAAGTACAAGTTGCACATAGAAAGTGGAGACAAAAAAGCGTAACAGAAACAAAATTGTTACTAATAAGTGCAAATCATACGTAGAAAACACTGACATCTGTTGATTGTGAGAATCGTCAATATAGGTGAATAATGCATATGTACTCCTAGAACAACTAAAGCAAGAATTTCGAAAATTTATCCAATTTACCAAGACCAACAATGTGAATACATCTACCACGCAAGTATAACAAGTATAAAAACTCTTTTTGTTTGTATTATTGGATATGCTAAAATACAGCCGAAGCCAATTCATTTCTAAATTTCACAGATGTCCCATGTAATTATAATAAATTGAAATAAAGTCATTCATATACTATTTTAAGATTCATTCGAATAACGATGTATGTACTTATTTCATGAAAAATATACAGTCGTTCCTTACTTTTTGGTTTTTACTGGGATACCTGAAGGCGAACCATTATTTCACGACTCATATCTTTCTTTATTTTCCTACACTCACGGAATTTTGAAAACCGACACATTTTCTGTTTTGTGGTTTACTGGTTTTTTGTGAATTTTGCATTTTGCATTATCGAGAAATCAAAAATTCGAGTAAAACACAGAAACAGAAAATGTGTTGTATTTTTTACGTTTGAATAGTTTCAGGTCGATCCAAGTTTTTCTTTGCTCTATCAGTTTTGGGGTATATTGAAATTCAATTTATCTGCTATCGGTTCTATTCTGGTTTCATTAAAGTCACTTCTAGTAAAAATGGAGGTACTTCTCATGTGATATAAATATTTTTGATCAGAAATATTTATATCGCTTTCGAAGCCCTCAGCATGGAATAAATATTACCTGTATCCAAATGTTTAGTTTGACGAGTTGGTGATTGTGGATCTCGTTATCGTGTGTTCATTGACCTCGGCTTCGCCTCGGATCAACAAAATTCTAACGAAAACTACTTTTCATCTTTTATCCCTAGTTATGTAAAATACTATAGTTCACTTCGATGAAATTAAAGTACTTCCATATGAAAACAAAGATTAAAAAATATTTTTCTGTATACGTGAGAGTGTATTGGTGAGCTATGATATGAATCGGTCGGTAGGGAAAGTAAACGGTCGAGAAGGAAAGTAACGGTTGGGAAGGAAAGCACCAACACACTCTCACTATTACAGAAAAATATCTTTCAAAATACCCCAATACACACTCGATGTGTGTTTTCGCTTGGGCTTCGCCCGCGCGTGCACACACATCTTGTGTGTATTGGGGTATGTTGAAATATACTATTCTAAAATTTTATTGGTCATAGCCGTTTATCGCACAGTTATACTTATTTAAACAATCAAACGATTCATATAAATATTTTCGTTTGAAATTATCATGCATGAAATTGAGGCGTAACAATTTATTTATTCTAAAGAAAACAACAACGCGCAATGATGTTTAATGTAAGGACGGCCCATTGAATGAAAACAAAAATCGTTTCAATCAATTTGCTTGGTTTACATTTTCGTATAAATTCCCCTGAGAGAGAATCAAAACCGTTTTTCATCGAATGAGGCGAGAGAGACGGAGAGTGTATTATAGCACTATTTTATAAGAGTGAAGTTGATGTAAACCATCAAGTTTTGGATTCTTGATATATAATTTGATTTTTATTTTGTTTGTATTCTTGAATAAGAAATTTAGTCGGTTGACACGTACAGGTCGAATTAGCTGATAATTCGTTATGCATAATTTTTAGTTACAGAAAGTTTTGTGAAAAACAAACGCAAATAGTATTTTATATAGCTGTAACTGTAAAGGATCTCGGCTCGAAATGGCGTAAATGGTTCGAGACGAAGTCGAGTACCTGGTTTACGACATCAAAAATGAAGATTTCACTTCACATTTTTAGTTATACAGATATTTTTTTTTAATATCGAGCGTCTGAAAGTTCGTCTGCTCTACCGTAAAGTGACTTTAAAGTTGAAATATATTTTAATATGAAGATGTACTGGTGGACGGAAATCTGAGATAATTAACCTGCACCATCAATCGACGTTTTACACCAAATAATTTAATTGGTCACATAAATGCCCACTCGTTTCCTTACTGAGAACTGTTGTCTCGAGGCAAAACTAATTTTAGGATTTCATTTCTTCAAAAAATTTAACCTCCAACTATTATATGTACTTCATTGATCACTACACTAAACGTGCATCATCTATATGTATGTATAAATACTGTCGAGAGTTACAAGTACTCATTTGAGTTAAGTACCTACACAATCTATTTTCAAACAATTTTCCACTATTCTTCTAGACCTTGTGTCTCCTGTCTCCGGTTGTTCGCAGTAGTTCAAATAAAATTAATTTCCACTCATAATTTACAAAACATTTCATTCGATATATTTATCGAGACACACGATTATTTCTCTTATATTTTATAAATTTGGAAAATTTATGGAATTGCAAGGCAATTTTGTGTAGTTGCAATTTGTTAATATTTCCTATTATAAAGACATGTGAAACATGGTGTATAAGTCGACTTAATGGTTAATGGCGTTACACATAAGTGGATGACGATTCGGATCATATGAATTCTTCTGTGCGACAATTTCTTGTAGATTAATCAAATGATTTTCCAGAACATAAATATCTGGTGAAAAATGCCATCTCGTTGCGGTGGCTATAAAGATTATGAAATTATGAAAATCTTTTTGCATGGAACTAAGGACAGATGATTGTGGAAAATATTTTGTTGACAAAAACAATTTTGAGAAAGGAAGGTGTTTGAGAAATCTGTTCTACGAATTCGATTTTCCGACAATGTAATTTTCTACTAAACCCTTCGCGATCTTTGATTTATCTCGTATGTACATTGTACAACGAACAAAATCTGTAAATCGAGCTTTGTCATCACATAGACTTGCTCACCTGGATACCAGAAATCAGACTATTCCTACAGAAGAACCCCTTATTTATTCTTCCCTGTAAAAATAGACTCAGGTTTCCTGAGTCAGGAAAACTAAAACTGCAGACCAAACTTGTTTTATGTTTTTGTTTCAAGTATTCATGCATATTAATTTCAGAAACATTTTCTCATCCATAAAACACTGTCTGTCGCCCACAGAATATGACTTTCTTTCTTTTATTTTTCTTTATTTCTCGAAATATCAATACAAATGATTTCGTAATAATATGGAATTTCAAAAATAAAATTCAACATTTATTCCTCCTTTCTTTATACATATTACTACACCACCAGTATAATAAAAATGTATGAAAATCTAGCTTTCGGCAGAGGTGAACATGAACACATGTTAATCATCGAATGTCACTCAATGGAGTCGTGGTGTTGGGATGTGTTACTAAAATAGATCACAATCGAAATCAATCACATAAAATAAAGATATAAATGAGAAGAAGAAAAAAAAGTGCCGAAGAAATAAGTATAAAAATATAATATGCCATCATTCTCATCAGTCTGAGGTGTGTTGTTTTATTTATGTGATTGAAAAAGCAATTATATATACATCACAGAATAGTTACGTAAGTTTTACGAAAATATCGGAATAATGAAATTGATTAATAATTATTTTTAAAGACAGTTAAGATATTTTTCGGCATTTGAATCATCTCTGTTTTTTTCATTTTAAATATTTTTCTTGTTGTTCCTCCGTAAGTTGCCAAATTTCTTAGAATCTTCAAGATCAACAATCGATTTCAAATGCACCGAAATTCACAAATATTTACCTCATGTGCTTAATGATGTAGTAAAACAATCAAAGATGTTATTCATTCGCGTCACTCACTACCTACTTATATGATGAACTTCGATTTGAAATGGCCAAATTTGGAGAAAACAGAACTTTTGTTTCTATGAATGAGAGCCTCATTTTAATCTCATTGAATTGCAGAAAAGTTTTTAAATTTGACTCAGGTCAATCCCAATGACATTGCCAAACCATTAGCTTCAGTATACAGTGTGAAACTCTGTTCAAATTCATATTTTGGAATCTACGTGATCTGATTACAAAAAAATAAACAAACAAAGTCAAATAAAGCACACAAATGATCAATTTCCTGGAAATTCTCTAATTCATCGTAATACTATTAACGTGGCTAATTCTGTGAGCTCTAGAAGAACTCGAGTTTCTAAATTCATCCAATTTTATCACTCCTCCAGGCTAATACAACATATTGAAGTGTTGTTAACCTATCAGCGATCCTAATAATCTTTGCTTGAGTTTTCTAAAAATGCATTTGTGCGATGCGATTAACCTTACTTTCTTTACTCAAAAGGCCACGAGAAAATGATGTTCTGTGGACGCTTCTCCCCTCAAGTTTGGACATGTTTTTCTCCCTACTTTGTATTTGTTTTGTAAAAATTGTAGAACGATAGTTATTAATTCAAATTGCGAGGGTGTTGTTGTAATTTCTAACTTTTTTCCGATGTAAACACAACGTTTTCCGCAAGAAATGCTTTCGAAATCATTTTCTCTACTTCGCTGTGAATATTGATGTTTCGTGGACAAGTACGGTCCGTCACACCTCGCACTGTGTTCACCTCTGAAAGAAAATGGGAAATTTCAACTCGCTTCGCTCTTGTTAGAATTTCCTATTTTCTTCCAGAGGTCAACAAATAACTATTGTATTGTGATATTATCACTGACGCTTCTACGTCTTTTGTTTTAAATCTAAGATCTTTACATTGTGTTATCATACAAAACGCCATCCAGGGCGTAGATTCTCGAAGCGTTCGTAACTTGACAGTTCTTTTGGGATTTTATACACGCAACTGTCAAATTACGAATATTTGGAGTTACGAATATACGAGAATCGGCGAAAATACGAGAATCGTCGCCCAGAGCTCATGGCTTAATTTGTTGTCGTTGTTGATAATAGATGAGTAGACGTAGAGCCTGGCGTTTTGTCTGAAAATAACAAAAACGATCCAAAGCTACTCGAACCTCAAATACGAATTTAATTTTGTCGGGTACGTTCCCAAAAAAAAACAGAGCTTTTCAATATTGAACAAACGATAAGTTGGTGAACTTCGGTTTTGTTTGATTTGTCGGATAGTTGGTTTTTGTATAGGTAATTTGACCGTTCCACCGATTATCTACTATTCATTGAAAAACACAGTTCCATTTTATTGAAACGTTTTACTGCAAAATATCTTACTTTTGGTATATTTTATAAATTTGTGTTGTACAACGCGCACTTCTTGAAACCACCAAAACATAGAAAATACTTTTCCCGCATATTTTCTTATCGAGACATTTTATATTAATTTATAAGGCCTATAGGAGCACATTATTTAATGCATTGAAGATAAAATATGTTGTGTAAAGTAAAGTAAATTAAATTTTATAACTGCAAATGGCAATAAAAATAATACTTTTTTTAGCACCCGTATGAGGAGGTATAAGTGTATTACGATTAAAATTTTAATGTCATTCGTTGCGAACGAATAAAACCACAAATTTCTTGATGACGTCACTTCTCCACATTTCTAATGATTATATTATAACTATGGTAAAAATTGCTTCTGTATAAGGTCAAGGTCTGCATCGACGTCGGTTTTATCATTTATTCTATAATTCGACTAATATCGTAGTTTTATTACGCTAGGTGTTGAAATCATAGTAGTAATGGTTTATGGATTTGCTGTATTTTCTTGTATTTAAAAAGAGTGTTAAAAGAACGGAAAATACTTATTCAACTTACACGGAAAATCCTGATATGCGTGTGAGAGTGAGAGCTATAAGTGGACTTAGCACCCACATTTTTTGGCATATAGCTGTGAAATGCATATTGCGAAAACTGTAGTTAAAATAGCTGTGTAATTTATATTATAGCTGTGAGCCACATTTATAAAATAAATAAAAAAAATTTCCCCAAACTTTCATGAATTTTGCGGTCACCCATCTAAGTACTAACCGCGCCGATTGATGCTTAACCTGAGAATCCGACCGTCACCTACGCTGCTGATGTGCTAATTTTGCTTGTGCGTTAACATGTTCTTATTTCGAAGCGTTGCTACGGCAATATAAATCCTGCAGCTATATTATGTGGCACACAGCCTAATTCAAGTCTGTAGTTTTTATATTTTACTTTTGTTAATTGTCACTACAAGGATTGTTCTAGGTTGTAGGTTCTGAAAGAAAGTGAATTGAAACAGCGCGAAGAATCACGAACTCAATTGCAGTGAAATTTCTGATATTCTCATTCGTCTGTGTTTCTGCGGATTCTGACTGCATTGAAAAGGTATTACTATAACCTGATCATCAAGCTTCATTACAATCAGCCAAGATATTTTAGAACAGTTTTTGTTTGTATATTAGCATTGAGTCCGACCAGCACGAATCATGACTTGAGCGTATGGTCCCATACATTTTCTCATATGCAGCACACAGCTATATTTTTCATACGTCAAATATGTGTTACAAAGCTATGATATAGAGTACACAGCCACAATATGCAGATCCTAGCTATAAAATGTGTCCACGGTGCATAATGTAGCTCTGCAATCCATAATATAGTTGTGTAACTCATATTGCATGAAAATAACCAACATTAACAGAACATGCGTTTAGTAGCTATATTTTTATAAGTCTTGCAGCTATATTATAAAAACTACAGCTATATTATAAGTTACACAGCCTTTATCGAAATTCACGGATTTTCCGTGTATCTCGATGGGCGATAGATAGTCAAAAAAGTTGTATGAAGAGTCCAGTAAACTAGGAAAAAACCAGTTAATTTAACTGAGCTCGAGTAGGGAACACTCTTTTCGATAATATCTTTTAAGAGATTCTCTAGTCAGAGACGTAATATAGCGGCTGGTCGATCAAAAACCCAGCCGATATGTCTCTGTTTATAGGATGGGAATATATTTATATAACATTCAATTAATTGTTAATCAGTAGAAAATTGAACTAAAAGGTAGAAGAGGTCATGAGGTCACGTAATCTCATTAAACTTTGCCAACCACAAAAATTGTCAGTTTTCCGCTAATGATCTGATAAACTATCGACATGTTGAAAGCGTTTCCTGAAATCGACAACTAGGTCATTTTTAACGATATTCGAAATGACTTGGATGAAATTTTTTGAACAAAATAGAAAAGCGTCCGTGTATAATTAGAGATAGTCGTGTAACACAAAAAATAACCCGAAAGATCAACCAATAAGACTTTTTATATGAAGTGTAATTCCAGAAGTCAAAAGAAGCACGCAACAATAAAATTTGCTTAAATAATTATTTTGCACTAATTTGAAGAGTTAAATTTATAGGGAACATAATGTTAACGCAGCTATGCATCCATGCAGCGTTGCATTTGTATATAAAATATATCTTCCAGTACCAAAACCACCTGCATTGTTGTGTAAGGTTTGATCATAATACCCTTTACTCTTTTTTTAAAATAAATATTAACTTGATACATTTCATGCAAATTTTATATTTTATTCTTTAAATATATTTAGCATTTATAAGATCGCGTGTATCATCAACTGTGACTCGGACAAAAATACGAACTGGATGAGGTTTTGAAGAAAAAAAAAAGAAATTGTGTTTCAGTTTCGTTTGGCGAGACATCTTTTTTGGCCTTTGAAACGAAACTATGATTGCATGAGAATATCGAGATTGATGATCTTTTAGCTGGGTTTAAATATTATTATAAGAGAAATTATTTAAAATTAAAATTTTCTTCGTTTTTTTTTTCTTTCGTTCAAAGCAACTAATGACGTCTGTAATGATTTCGTAAATGGCAATTTTTGCGTATTTCGGTAGGATAAATAATGATATCAAAATTATTGTTATTATAATAGGAACCAACATTTTTCTACGAACTCATTTATTACAAATGTTCGCATTCAAGTTTTATGAATGAAATAATGCTGGATGAGTTGGACAGCGTGTAATTATATTCAGCTCTTTCAATCAACATGTTTTACTCTACCATTTGTATCTGAGATTACTTGATTTTGAAAGAATCCTTTTATGTATCTTTAATGAGAGCAAAGTTTTGAAATACGTACAGTAATTTCAGAAAAGATTCATCCAATACAGGTTGAGGCAGTGAAATTTTAGCATACTGTTTTTCAGCTGATCCACACAAACAATCAAAACTATTTATTCGTCTTTACACGGTTTTACCTCTACTACAAGCGTGCGTGTAGCAGCTTCAACCGTATAAACAAGTATACTAACAGTTTTGATTTTATGTGTGGATCAGCTGAAAAAAACCTTCTTTGCCAGTTTTTTTGAAATTTTGGAGTTAATTCCGTAGAATAGGATAAATGCTCGGCTTGGAATAACGACAATATTGTTATCATACAAGTTTTTTAATTGCAAGTTGCGGTCGCCAAGCCATGGAATCGGTAGGGTGGCTGTCTCTCTATATATATGTACACAGTCATAAAATGGAAACCCTTTCCATATCAACGAATTCCACTTCCACCCATAGCAACGAACACAACAACAACTGATTGTATAGCATCTATTTCCGTGAAAATAATTTGCTGGAGACTTAAATTTTTCGGACGAGATGTTAAAAAAAGTGAAGTAAAAGATTTTGAAATGAAATTGTAGACGATGTAAAATCCTGGAGTTGACTTTTCAGTCATAACGCATATTATCTGTAAAATAAACGTCTCTGAACACTACAATTAAAGGATCTGCTACTGCTTTTCATGTAAGCATTTTGAACAGATTCACACATAATAATCTATCAATTCTTCGTTTAACGAATCTATTTTTTGCAATTCAAGCGATACTACCGTCTGTAAATTGATATTATTTACTAAAACAGTCACATCCTTTGTGTAGTGGTCATTTTTATGAAGCGATATAGAATTAGTGACTTTATTCGTCATTCGACGAAACAAATTTCATTGAAGACAAGAGTCAACACAAGTTGATTACCAACAAATAATGTTACATTATAAGGTGTGGGATTTACATTTTAACGTTCGTATTATACATTTATGTGTGATGATTACAATACGACAAGATATCACCTCACATAATGAATATATATATATATATATATATATATATATATATATATATATATATAAATGGTGTACGCAACACGCAAAGTAAAAACGTACGTAAAAGTCACATTCAAGAATAAAACAAATAATGAAAGAGGTAATTAAACGAAACTTTCAAACAGTTACAATTATTGATTAAACACATATTATGTTTTTTTGTTAAAGTTTAAATAAATGTTAATAATGATGCTATTTCCCGGACATTTGGTATTAATATAACCTTTTGAAGTGGATTTTTCGTTTTTATATTTAAAAAAAAAATCACTTTTTAATTGTTGAATCAATACACGATTCGTAATTATGTATACAATTGGTTGAGTTTTCATTTACTTTTAGTTGAGTCAGGTAAGAAATGATCATAATGATAATATTTGGAACTATCGATACACATACTGTGGCGTGAGAAAATTAAACGTAAATCATATAGGGATTATGATGTTAACTTTGCCTTTGATGAATAAGAAGAACCGTTTCTCGGCATTTGTTATTAATGATTGTAATCGTCTGTATATTTCCATAACCCAATTTTACTTCCGACAAACTATCGATTAACCTTTCGCAGACGGCAAGCTCATTAACAGTCTTTTTATTCTCTTGATTTTAATATTTTTTTAAAATATTTTAACAGATTGAAACAAAGTCTTCGTACCTTCCACTATCAGTTATGATATGTTGCTAACTGATGCACTAATTTCTTAGATAAAAGAAAAAGAATGACAAGGACAGGTATGTCGATATGAAAATGACTCATTTGTGACATTAAAAACGGACGACTGATGTCTCTCAACTTATCAATACAATGACGCCCTGCAGCAAACCTTCACCATTTTTTTTTACATCCAAGTGAAATCCATCAAATACATCAGTTGTTCGCAGAGGAGAAGAAAATACAAAAGAGTCGCGTGTTCGTTTTTATTGCAAAACTGTAAATATGTCCGTGCGACAGAAAAAAAATAATCGAAAATGTAGCCTTCCTATATTTTTGTAGGTTGATTGCCTGAAAAAAAAAATGCGAAATTCGAAACCAAAGATTTTATTGATGTTTCTACAATAGATGTAAGTTAGTTTGTCCTGAATCTTTTATACTATCATTTCTTTTTATCCCGAAAATGATTGACTAAACCTGAGCCACCTGAGCTCTACAATCTGACTTAAACCTGAAGTTAATATTAAAGTCATTTCATCTACGAATTTTCGCTTGATTCATTCAAAATCTTTTACTTCAATAGTTTAACTTCATTAGTTTTAACACACAATTCGTTTCACAGGACTGCATAAGCCAGATCCCATCCATATACACAATAAACATTTTTATTGTTTATTGTCTATTGGTAATTTTCCGGATCAACAGATGTGATTGCTGTGTACGTATGCTTTGTACTTCTTAGTGACGATATTTTTTACACCCTTTATTGTAGATAACCAATGCATTAACAAATTTACATTTAAATTATCAATAAGAGTAGGTAGTACGGTAGTACCAGATTGTGTAAAGCATCTGAAGACAACTGAAACCTTTATTTACATATTTGTGGGAGTCCACGATAGTTCATTCTTTATGTCTTATCATAATTACAATTTCACAAATAATTGTCCTGATATCGAGATGCAATATAGTTCAAATAATCAAAAGACTCAACAGAAAACCCGATTAGAGCGAACAGGCATTTCGATTTCAGTAGTTTTGTCGTGGTTTCAATTTTATACGATTGCAATAAGTGGCACGTCCCATTTAGCTAATAAAAAGGTAATTAAAACTCATTTTTCTGAGTCCGAATAATAGAAACAAAATAAATTGAACACTTGTGCAAAAATGTTCTGTAATTTTCTCGTTTTATAGCAAAGTTTATTAACGCTCTTTTTCCTTTCAATATTAACGTTTGAATCGTTTGAATACCTAATAACGCGTATAATATCATTCCATTTTATAAATACTAAAAATAAACACGTACACTTCCTATTTAAATGAAATATAAAATAATAATATCAAAACATACACAAGAAATTAATTCCTTTACTTGTCGTTATTATAAATGAGAATTGAGATGAAAAATATGAATATCTTAAAATGCACACACATTTTGTATACGAGCTGAGAACATATAAAGCTAAATAAAATTTTCATGATATATATGGATATGGGTGATTCTACGGTTATCCACGCTACAATCATGCAATATTTTCACATCTTATGGACGGACAAAAACATAATTAAAGTCTCTTCACACTATGGGGTGGGTCATATCACGTAATGATGGAGAACATACATCATACATATATGCATACAGTGGACGTCAGTGTAATTTTCTATTGCTGTTTTTGAGCCGCTTATACGTCTTTGCACAAGTGGCAGTCGAAATGCAAAACATATGCAGGCCCATAACCTCTTAGAATATGGTACCTTACCTTTGCTTTCCTTTCCTGAATTTATCGCACAAGAAATAGAAACTCTTTGCTTAAGATCAAATTTGAATTTAATAAAAATGCGACTGAGCGCTAGAATGATAAGAATATTTCGTACATTTGTTCTTCACATTCATGGTGTTGCCATATAGGTTTTAGACTAGTGTCGGTTGCTGGTAGAAATGATTGTTTTCCAACAATAAAGTCGCAAAATAGTTTTGTTTGTATGAAAGGAATGGCTAAAAAACAGCATACATTTCCACCCTATGGTGGAACTACCCATATATAGTTTTGTGTTGTGTAGTTATAGGTCTATGATGCATGCTACATACACATTATAGTTTGAAATTATTTATATGTTTCAATACAACATTTTGTAATTGTACAAAAAAAATTCATTGTAAATAAATGTTTCAGAATGACGGGGTTTTTCTTCTTCTTCTTCTTTTCTTCCAGTAATAAAATAAAAATGTAATGTATAACACGCGGTATGTCACGTATTTATGTAACTCTTTTTTTATTTCATTTATTTTTATACAATTACGATAAAGATGACAAATTGCTGCATTTTAACATTAATATCGGCTTTTGTATTTATATTGTTATTGTAAAATTTATAGAAAAAAATAATAATTTTAATACAATGTTGGCTCTCTATTAGTTATTTCAATTAAGTTATTATATGACGAGCTTATGTGTGAGGATTATCATTTGTTAATATTACGCATCATCGCATTGTAATATAATGTGGAAATGTAAAGACATCAAAAGCGTAATTAATAATTTTCAGACGGATTCTTGAATTCTTAATTTTTACCTTTACAATAGATGATATGAAGATATCATTCAGTTAACTTCTACTGAATACATGAAAGTTTGCGAAAGGAAATTGAGTTATAAGCGACTTTGTAGCAGAGAATTTCATTTTAAAAAAAATCCTAAAAATAGGCCCTGTTATGTAGCTTAATTTCTCTGTTACAACGACCCGTTGTCATCTGCTATCGACAATGACGACATTGAATAAGCGATTATCTCTGGCTAGTATTCCCTTATAGCAAAAAGTATAATAAAAGCATTGAAGTAGCAGATTTAATGATTTAATTGCGATACGTTTGCCGTTTTGAAAAGGTAAGATACAGCAAAAAGTAAGTTGAAATTTGTAGAGGAGTGACTGCGATTCGGCCTTAACATTGGTGGTACTGCACTAGCGTGTTAGCAAAGGCAGCAAACACTCTGTTTGTATCTCTCTTCACGTTTTATCTCCTCTAACACTAAGAGAATGTTTCTGTGGACCAGCTGGAGTAATCTTTCCATATTTCAAAATAAAAAATAAAAAACTGTACCAGGTAGCACTAGAAAGTCGAATAATGTAAGAATCTGATTTTATTGGTAGGTGTGTTTATCTTTTAAGAGGCCCAAGTATGGTGAAAACTCCATCTTTTATTCTGCACGTACAGACTAGATGGCTCTTTAGTAAGTAGTCGGCCCTGTTAATTTAACTGTGCACTGCAAAGCCGAAACTTGTGTAAAGACAACTATTTCATATTTCAATGAAAGATCACTGCCTACTGCCTGACCGAAGATTATACATCTGACTGACATTGGACAATACGCAAACCATATTATATTCCCGGTAAATGTTCGAATAAACAAATAATCAATTCAAAAGCAGGTATTCCATTCTGCAAACAGAATCAACTTTGATTAAATCAATAGAAATATTTTCACTATTTTCAACTTCAATCAACATGTTTACATGCGGTACGAATTGATTGATTTCATCCATAAATCTTTTAAACGGAATTTATAAAAAGAAAACCTGATTCAAAGAAGCAATAACTGTTTGATTAGTTTATATTAAAAAGAAAAAAAATCTTTGATATTAAAACCCCTGGACATCTTTTATGTGAATAAACATGACTCGTTTTATTTCGACAGTATGTTACTTATGATTTTTTGTTTAAAATGCCGATAAAGTAATGATCGTTTTTCATATGTTAAAGTGAAAATATTAATTTCTGGTAAACATTACAAAAAAATATAAGTAAGCCCAGTCCGATGGTATTTGAATTTACATACCCTTGCATTGCGTGAACCTACGTGATAAGTTCTCCTGTTCTACGCACATAGCAAAAACCACAAAGGAAGCAAGAAAAAGCAATACGATGCGGAAGAAAGAAAGCTTAGGGCTTGATTTCCACTTACCAAAAGGTACTGCGGATTTTTTTTTAAATTTTTGCTTTGTTTACTTGAGAGCTCGCTTTCTCACGGCTCTCACATAGTCATTTTTTGAGTGGAAACCATACTTAAAGGTCCTTGCTTGAAACTGCAATTTCTGTGAAACTTTGAAACGGTGTAGAGGAAACCAGATGTTTTCTGTATGTTTATAAAATTAAGTACCAAACAAAAAAAAACATATTTTTTATCAATGGAGAACGTTATTATAAGACATTTTGCTTAGTATCATTTGCCAAAAAAGTTAAACCTTTTTTTTATAATACATTAATGAAATGACTGTTTTAGTGACTTATAAAACAGGGCCGGAGCTAGCTGCTACCTGGATTTCTCAGGGTTTGCCAAAGGTGGACAAACGTACGACAAAAATATTTTTATACTTATGGTGAAATTGAAGAAAAACCGATTTTTCGCTCTGTTCAGAGTGGGCAATGCCAACATTTGCCCGTTAGTAGCGACGGGCCTGTTTCAAAATGAGGGATTCTTTTGGAAAACAGAAGACCGAAATCGGAAGCCTTTTCTATTGGAATTTTTTATATGTGCCCAGTAAGGTATTCGACCCCAGAAGCCAAAACCATTTTTAGAAAAATTCTTCGAAGCTTGTGTGGCTGGTAAGAGGTCATCAAATACCGAAAACATGCACTCCAGTTACACGAGCCGTACAGGGTCGTGTGGGGTGTCATTAGAAAGGTAATTGCATGTACTTCCGGGGCAAATACGGTCTTATTGGGTTTAAAATTCATCCACACTGAGATATGTACAGTTGAAGTTTTCAACCGAAAAAAGACTGAAAACTTACACTTTTCTTACAGAAATTTCTCGAGGTACAAGAAGCGTTCATGGTCGTGTGGGTGTCATTAGAAAGGTAATTGCATTTACTTTCAGGAAAAGTATAGCTTACGGAAGTTTGGCTGCTTCTGCGATTCAATATAAGCACTTAAACAATTCAACTTCTTATAATTCGTCGTATATGCTTCCAAGCCCCAATAGTCCTTTATTGCCCTGAAAGTACATGCAATTACCTTTCTAATGACACCACACACGGCCATGTTCGTTTCGTGTACCTCGAGAAATTTCTGTAAGAAAAGTGTAAGTTTTCAGTCTTTTTTCGGTTGAAAACTTCAACTGTACATATCTCAGTGTAGATGAGTTTTAAACCCAATAAGACCCTATTTGCCCCGGAAGTACATGCAATTACCTTTCTAATGACACCCCACACGAAACTGTACGGCTCATGTAACTGGAGAAATTTTTGTAAGAAAAGTGCATGTTTTCGGTTTTTGATGACCTCTCACCAGCCACACAAGCTTCGAAGAATTTTTTTGAAAGTGGTTTTGGCTTCTGGGGTCGAATACCTTACTGGGCACATATAAAAAATTCTAATAGAAAATGCGGCCGATTTCGGTCTTCTGTTTTTCAGAAGAATCCCTCAAATGTATTATAAAAAAAAGTTTTAACTTTTTTCTGGCATTTGATACTAACCAAAGTATCTTATAATAACGTTCTCCATCGATAATTTTTTTTTTGAAGCTTAATTGTGATCTAATAATTATTTATATGTCGCTCCAATGTCCAATGTCACATGAAAAAACTGAATTAAAATAGTGGCAATTTACCATTTACTAATTCACCAACTGCAAAATGCTTTCACAACAAAAACATCCAAAGGGAAGGGGTTTCGAACACTGTAAAACATAATTTTAAAGTAGGAAGTTTCGAGAACTGCCTTATAAGTAAGTTTGATGAGATTGATTTATTTGATGAGTCGTCAATCGTCAGATTGATGCAAGGAAGAATAAACGATAACGTGCGATTTCCCTGCATTACATTCTGCCACTGCAATTAGTGTCTGTAAATTTGGCGTATCTTTTTTGTGAATTTTATAAAACATAGTTTATCCCAAAATTTGCGTAAAACTTTTATGAAAGTACATATGAATGCATCTCATCTCATTTTTTTGTTTATAAAATTGAACACTGAATGTTATTCAAAATATAATTATATCGAAAATTTGAATGAGAGCACGCAATCAACAGAAAAATTGCGAATAATTTACTTAACTTGTTCTGAAATAAAGCTAAAAAATATAAAACAAATTATAAATAACTATAAGAAACTCAGCTAAATATTGTAATTTCTTATATCAAATTGATATACAAACGCCAGGAGGAACAAGTGTAGTTGGAAGTTGGAAAAAAAATTATTTTTTCTTCGATGTTACTGTAATTTTGGAGCATTTGCGTGTTATCGAATTATTCTTTTCTTTAATAAAATACCATATAATGATCATTCTCGTGGACATGAACATCCTTAATGGTGCGGCTTATATTCATATTGTATCAGAGATTCAATAATTTAATTGGCAAAACGTTTGAAATATTGGTTAGAGTAGAATTTGCTAAATAATTTTAGGTTAACAGAAAACACATCATCGTTTTTTTTTAAATTTGATTTCTCTTTTGTTACCATTTCACAGGCGGCAAGCGTAATATCAATAATAAAATGTTCAATTCTTTTACTTGTTTTGAACATATTTTACCTAATTAACTAATGATGTACAGTTCGAGAGCATAAGCCTAATCGATGATTTTTGTCTTCGCTATCGATAACACACATTTAGCCGTGACATGAAATAAACCCCAGTTATGTACCTATCATCTCTCTACCTGACTTGTTGAAAAATAAAAGAGTGTGCTCTCATTTTAACTTTGCTTAATCTGAAGTTTGTCCAACCACTTAATTGAGTTCTAACACTAAGAGTTACTGTCAATAAGTAATGAAGAATCTTCGAGTGATGTAGCCAGGAACGAAGTCAGACAGGATTTTCGGGGCAGGCTCAGAGCTGGAAAACAAATTTTATAAGAAGAAATTGAAGAATCACATGTTCTTCTACAAGTCTCAGCCTAGGCGTAGGCATTATTACAATGTTAATAAAATTAAAATAAAAAGTAATCTGTTGTCCCTGAAAGTCTGAAAGTGGGCTGATAATATCTTTAAAATTTAAGATTAGCGGGGAAACTTTAGTCAACTTTCTATTTCATTTTTTATTGCTTAAAGTTATGAAAGGAAGTTTCAAAGAAAAGTGGATCATGTTTTCTGTTCCGTTTGCTCCATTCATTGAATTAATTTTCGTACACTCTTCAACTCTGAAATCATACTTCAGTCATCAGTTTCAGTTATAAACAGTTGCAGATACGTTTTCTGCTTATAAGGAACAACAATAACTTAAATGAATAAGAATATTTATACGGAAAGCTGAAATTCTGATTGTCTGTTAATTGTCTTGCATCTCAGTACTACCCACAAAACAACTTAATCACCGTCGAGTTAAAAGTAAATCGAAAGTATTTTTTATATCTGCATTAACTTTCAAACAATTGTGTTACGTACCGATGCCGTACTATAATTTAATATCGAATCAGGTTGAACCCTCTGCTCCGAGGTCATCATCAAACGTTGATTAATGAAGTTACAAGTTTATTAATTATAAAACATTTACAATAAGAGAACCATCCTGATTTATTTCTCATATTAAACGCGATTTCTTATTACCGTCTCATATCAAAAAGCAAAATCAAAATAATTTCAAGAAAAAATATGTTCAAACAGAGATTAATTATACTTTTGATTGATTACCTTTTATTATTTATTGTGTTAAATTATGATTTATACGTATAAATATTGTTGAATTAGGATCTTTTATTGTATGTCTATCTATGGAAAGTAATACACAGGTTTTTGATCGTAGGAAATAATTTTAGATCGACTTTTTTTTCCTCTTCCAACACTCGATCTGGACGATTGAAGCTATTTATGCTTGGCTAATTGTTCTGCTATACATATTCGATTTGTTTTCTATTTCGATTTTCATTCAATGTTTTGATTTATGAAAACAATAATTTGTTGCTCATTTCATTCAGATCTCAATTAATCATCAAGTTAAGGTAATCATAACAATAATTTGTTTTTGACGATCAAATGTAATTGAAAGATGAAACCAGCTTTACCAGCAATTTAAATGTGAAGAAATATCCGCAGAGGTAATAACATCTTATCTGATTTTTATACGATCGCAGACGGTGTAATTAAAGCAAAGATTTTATGCCATTTTTGACCTGTAATGGAGGGATATCTGTTATCGATAACGATATCAGTAATAAGCGACAATACATGTTTAAAAAATGAAGTAATAGATTTGAAGTCAAATTCTAGAAAATACCAGGGTTACAGTGCAGAGGAATCAGAATCGTAGCAGCAATTAGAATCGCAATGTTTTGTGAAACATAAAGTTAATCATACTCAGCCATTTAAAAAATAGGTTTCACTAGCAACAAGCTTCTTATTTAAGAATTTTTCAGTTGTGTGAGTAGAATAACTTACGTGATTGTTTGGAACTTTGTATTTTGCCTGATGCGGTCACACTTGGCAAAATAAAAAGTTCCAAGCAAGGACGTAATCTACTATTTGCTTAGAATTTGTATTACCCGTAGTTTACCTAACATTGAGAACCAATTACTACGGTCGCATTTCTCAATCCTCATGCATAAATTTATCATAAACAAATATTTTTTTTATTAATAAGAAATAAAACAGAACAAAATAAATATCAAAATCAATAAAGATTTACTTCACTAAGTCTTCCATGAAGCCGAAAAATGCATACAACATTTCTTAACTGATTCAAATTTACAGTCTATTATGAAAAACAATACAAATATAAAATACGATTCGCGTCTTAATAAACAATGTAAGCGACACATATAGGCACGATTTAAGTGCATTTATTATGTGACAATCTAAACATTGTAAGTGCTAAAGTTGCAGTCAGCTTAATTTCATTCACAATTTTTTAATATAGCTTCACCCCATGCTATAGCAGCGTTTTTGTTTTGTCGTTTCGTCTGGTATTGTTTTATCGATTGATTGAAATTTATGTTTTTACCTTGACGAAATGGTTTCTTCGTCGTCTATTCCAGCAGCAATTGGATTGACATTGAATTTTAGAGACATAAGACTGAGTTGACAGTCCAATTTAGGGATGCTGCAATTATATTTCGATAGATAATTGATTTGTTTATTAAAAACCGCATGACGACAAAAGATAAACTCACATTAAAAATTCTATTGCTACTGCATAATGAAATAACATATTATTTCATTTCATAATGTTTGGTAGACGGTATTCTAAAAAGATCGTGATATTTGTCAAATCAGCTCATGAAGGTATATAGTTTCTCTCGTCTAACCAATGTATTCGTTGATTTGAATGAATGCTGAAGTATGCTCTAGAATATTTTTTCAATTTCTAAAAAATACAGGTTTAATATTGTAGCCTTGCGAACTATCTAAACGTACTCTGAGTTTCTTATTGTACCCGATTTATAGTTGGTTACACCAATTGTTATACGTCCGACACGATACACGTATTAACTCGACTTAATGAATTACATTCTTCATGGATTATTAGAAAGCTTTAAAATCGATTAAGAAATATTATAGGCCGTCAAATATTCAGGCCAAACCATTTTTTTTTAAATCGATTCAGGATTATCCACGTTATCATCGAGGTTATCATGCCATCAAAAAACCAGATACAATTTTTTTTGGAGTATATCTCCTAGATCATTAGATCAATATTGCCGATCTACGAACTTGACCTCAGACACACTCCTATTTGTTGCTGTTGTAATTTTAATTTATTTTGTCCACCTAGCATTCGATTGCATACATCAATCAAACAAACGAATTCAGTATTTTATATTTTTTGCCAACACTTCACACACTTCACAAAATCTATCATATGAAATTTAGAACGTGGGACCTTTGACTTTTGGGAAAAGAATGTACAAGAATGTACAAGACTACAATACGACTGAATTTTGGAGTGATGGTACCGGCAGGAATGAACAACGATGGTACTGGAGTAGGAATTTGCTATTCATCTGTTATCGATAACGACGACAAAAATAATGACAAGCTCTGTGTAATATGGTCCTTTATTTAGTAAAATGCATGTAAAAAAATTGAAGTACAAGATTTGAAATCAACCGATTAGAAATACTTTGATAGATGGAAGTAATAGACACGATTATAATATTGATCATATGCTTGCCATCTGTAACAGATTGACTTCAATTTATTTCCTTTCGTCATTTATTTATTACGAAGCTGGTCCTACGAAACATGTTCCGGTTTTGGCATCTAGTTGTTCATTCGGTGGAGGCTTAACTTGGTTTGAAGTTTTGGATGTGTATGTCTGTACACGTTTTTTTTTTTGTTTATTTGCCGACGTGTCTGTTCTGCTTGTATGATAGTGGTGAGTTGTGATGGTAGTTGCCGCATAAGTGGAGAGAAGGTCAGTATAATCGTGGTAGAAATATAGTCAGTAGGGTCAACCAATTATTTTCGAATTCTGGCAATGAATGGGAACATTCAATGTGGTTTTTAATTAAGATGAAATAATTTTTCTAAAATAAGATTAATGGGTGAGAGAATGTGCGGTTGCAATAAAATGTGCAGTTTTTGTGGACTTTTATTAGGGTGGGCACACGATAATTTATTTTATGTCAGCAATATAACAATGCAAAGGTAACATAAACTCAAATCCCTCTCAATAAAAATTTAGATACAACAATTCACTGTATGTATAACAACATAATATAATACACATTCGCCCCTATTACGTTTAATTTTATTATAAATCACGTTATGAAACATTTTTAAGTATTCAATATTATAAATGTCATGAATATGCGATTTACCCTTGTGTTTACAATACAAATTCTTTAAGTATAATATTATATTTCGCATCAAAATACTTTGGAGTGTGTATATGATTTCTTAGCGAAAGGAAAACAGAATGTCTAAAGAAATACGACTTCGATGAAGCCATAATAAAGTTAATTTAATCGATCCAATTAATAAATGTTATATATTCACTTTGGTTATATTACAAAAACCGTTCAATGAAACTGAACAGACGTAAACAAATATCATTATGCACAAGAACTGGTAGTCTCGCTGGATGGTTAGTATTATAAGTATACAATACATGTATATATGAAGCGTACATGGAATGGTGTGTTTATAAACTTCTCAATAATGTTATTATATTGATTTGTAAACTACATTTGAGTATCGAATATATGAGCCTTTTGCTTGGCAAATATAACAATGCTAGAAGTGGTAAATATTTTGTAAAATTATATTATGTTGATAAAGTGTTATGACAAATTATATGAAAATAGATTGAAATGAAAATGTAATGCAGAAAATGGTGTATGGATCGTCAGCATCAAGTATATCATATTAAAGTATTTAATTCGTAGGCTGATAATGAAAAAAGCCCAGTGGATACAAAATCCGGTACTACAAAATCTGGACAGAAAAACCTCCCAATACTTAAGGCTCAAAATCTGGAAGGCATAAGTGAAAAACTATCCTGATTTATGGGCTCTTTTGGGAGTTTTTCACTAAACACTTCAACTCGTTTCACATTCTATTCTACCAGAGGACGTTATATTTGTGAAATTTTTGGTATTTTTATTTAGTATAGATCAACATAAGTTGTCGACATTCTTGCAGGTTATAAAATACTTTACGTAAACCTCCCTCACGGCAACATAAAAATCTCCAGACAAGGACGTAACGTACTATTGTTGTCTTGCGATCAGAAAATGTGTTATTACCAGCTTTTCGTATTTTCTGGCTGCAAGACAACAAAGCCTTCGGCTCGAAATACAATCTTCAGACGCTCCTAAAAAAAAGTGTCCCAGTGTTACGAATTGTATCGTCTAATCGTCTATGGAAAATCGTGTGAAGATTATGAACGATCAAGGAGGCGAAGAACGAGAAATGAATCAAAGGAAACGATCTAAAAGTCAGTCACAATTGTACAATCGAACGGAAAATATAGAAAGTTATCGAATGAGATGTTCGGGGGATCGCAACCCCAATTGTGGTCGTTTTGTTGTAAAGTAGAATTCCTGACACCCAGCGAGACGGTAATGTACTATTAAAAATCGATTAAAAATTACTGAAGGTCCGGTGATAATAACTTAGAACATATTATGGTGCGTACCCCACCCCATTCGAAAGTTGATCATTACATATCAATTTGCCTACACCGCAAAAAATCGATTACATGTGGAATATATTCGGTTCATTTTTCGTGAATTTTGTGTGAAATTCGTCTTTTGCATGTAAACAGAATAGACTGGATGCTGCTGCGAATAATTTTGCTATACCCGATCCTGATCCCTCTTGTACTTTTGAGCAACTTGCTTCGATAACTTTTTTCAACAAATGTAGTTGTATACACTATACACTACACTTGACAAAGAGACGAAGAAACTTGTTTCTCAATAACATACTTGGGTTTCCCTGTATCATGAAAATTTTACCTCATGTAATGAACTACTTTCGCAGCATCTAATATAACCTACTAATATTGTTGTTGATCATTACATTTCTGATATTTTACCAGTCCCTGTTCAAATGCCGTACAAACTGAATGATTATTTACATGCGTCGAAAACCGTACTTTTCATGTTTTAAGCACTACTTTAGACGCCCTCAGCATGTAAAATCCATTACATAACTCGGGATAAAAGTGAAAAGTCTCGTTTTCGTGTGTTTATTGACCTCAGCTTCGCCTCGGATCAACAAAATTCACACGAAAACTCTACTTTTCATCTTTTTATCCCTAGTCATGTAAAATACTATTTTTTAATTTTTCAAGAAATCCAATTTTAGACAATAACTATTAATGTTATAAAATATTTCTAGTGATGATTTTTATTTGTATAAAATAACTTGATTCATTTACGACGTTAGGACAAAAAGAATTACCAAAAAATCGATATTATGGGTGAAACTCCGATGATTGCTCCTCGCTTTCCGCTATGATTTTTATTAGGAATAATATCAGATTTATTTGCGGTGAGTTTGAGAACCAATAGTGAATTCACCTGGAATGAAAGACTGCAAATTTTAAAATTGGAACGGCCGTTGAAGTCAAAATGTTTACATTGAAGTTATTATGTTTGCAAAACTTGAGAATCACACTACTTAATCTACACGTAACTGATCTGTTGTAATTTAATTCCAGTTTATTTTTCAAATTTGTCCTTGTGTTCATATGCTAATTGAACAAAACTTTGAGCGCATGAATAGGTCGGGGAAAATGTCAATTGTAATGACTCAATAATAAATCATTTTCTGCAATACAAAGTACCACTTTGTGATTGTGAATCAAATTGTACAAGTCACAGTTTTCATCAACGGTTTCGGTATGCCGCCATAAAGATATAAAATGGATATAAACGAATAACAATGATTCGATTCATTGGTTTGATAATTATTTTTTTTTTTCACGTGGGAAATTCACTCGAGTTGTACGTATACACAAAATGTTAAAAAGAAAAAAACTTTGAAATCTCTTTATTTATGAATGAAATTTTTTGCTCAGATATGCTTGTTTTGCGCGATGTCTTTTACAATAACTAATAGATGATTTTCCATTAATCTGTCTCCTTCATTGAATTTCGATTGATTAAATTTTCTAATTTAAATTTACATAAAATTAGGCATTTTATTCCTGTGAGGTCGATGGTGTAAATTTGGTCTTGCAGAGACTGCAAGCGTGTCCATTGTTCGATTATTATACCTGGATACTAAGTAATCAATATCATAAAAATTCACAATTCATCAACTTACAGTATCGCTGACTTTTGTGTTGACAAGGTTAAGAAAAAGACATTTAGGAGTGCAAAGTTGCAGCAATAGCCATTTTTTTAAATTGTACATGAACTGAACGTCCAGTGAGGTAATGCATATCAGGACAAACTATTTTCTCAATTTTAATTACTATTTGATCTAATCAGACTCCACCTCATCAAGCATACCGACTTCTTCTAGACTCGAAGCTTGTGAGTGATGTGAAGAGTATAAATACAATTTTAGATTTTCGATTAGACCACAAATCAATGAAGTTTTGTCGATACCAAAACTATGGTAAAACTGTAAAAATGATCGATTGCTATATTATACCATTAGGTCTGTATCAAACTACAATACCTGCTGAGCTAACGACACTCATCAGTTTCAAAAGCCGATGATTGGAATGTATATTGATTAGTATTATTGTTTATGTATTCATAAATAAAACAAGGTGTTTTGATACCTAGAGAAAAGTGATTAAATGCTCTATAATATGGTATGGATATAAAGAGTGTATCAGGGCCTATTCTCGGGAAAATAATTTTCTAAAATTTGCTGACATTTCTCGATATTTACCAAAATTTGCTAAAGTCTTGGAAATCTTGAAAGTTTCGGGAAATTTTAGCAAATTTAGGAAATTTATTTCCCAAAAATAGGCCCTGGAATGTGTATAAAACAATATGTGCGAACAGCGATTTAACCAACAGATTAAAATAAACCAAAATTTTAATGATGATTTTGTTAATAATATTTTTCTCGAGCGTTTAACTATGCTATATATCATCTCAACACCTAATGGTAACCTCGATAATACACTCACAAGAATATTGATATTTATTGAATGTTGAGTGTTGTGGTAATATATGAATAGCATTGCTGGAGTACGTACAAGTCTTTAAATTTAAACAGGATAATTTCTTCAAAGTTGATGAAGTCGAATTTTTAAACTTTGATAAGATAAAATGTATCTTTATGCCACTCAGCGTCATAATTTGCAAAATTTGCAAACTTTAGATGCCTCTATGGCGTAAAACGATGTATGCAACCCGATGCAAAGTACTTAGCCTCACATAATTACGCATCTAGAGCCTAATAAAGAACTTTGCACCTCGGTTGCATAAATTACTAATACTATTCAAAATTTATCTACTCAACCTGAAAATATTTCTGTGGTCATTTTTGTTGAATCTTTCCAGGCCACAACTCCAATACATATGTTAAATCCTAAAGTATCCTGTCCAATCTATTTTAATTAAACTTGGCATCTTAATAGATGCTTTTAATAGTTATTTGATTACCGAGGGGCGAAAATAGTAAATTTCAACAAAAGCTTCGTTTCGTTCGAGTTGCAATTTCCTATTACTCCCAGAGGTGAACGCAACGTTTTTCATGCGTGCACATTGTGTTTTGCCGTTTTTCTCCACGAAACGAAAACATCGATTCGCCATGGTATTTTCGTAAACATTACTAAAGCGACATAAGTAATGTGAAAAGTTCTATTTTCTCCCTCACTAGAAATGTCATTCAACCAGTCGTCAAGAAAACACAATTTTCTCAAATATTTTTTTTTTCTTCAATAATATCAAATCAACAATTCAGACGAACTTTGGTTTTCTTCCAAATTTGACGCCAAGTTTTGTATTTTTTTTTGCTAATTTTTCGCAACAAGACCATTTATATCGTCAACGGACGTTGAAATGTGTTGTGTGGTACTATTTTTACCCGCTACGAGAGGTAAACAACTAAATAAAATCGTGTCAATTCATCAATTTACCCGTAATTTTCGCATCCTGTTTTTACACGTGAAATTTTTGCAATGGGATTGGGCACACCATTGACACTTGTGATAATTTTCATTTTCGCAGGGCTTCGCAAGTAATAAATATTATACACCTGTGTCCGAATGTAAATTTTGACGAGTTGGTGATTGTGATCCTAAGCCTATCATTTTTTATGCGTCGATAAACCCAAACTCCCTCTCCGAGCTGATGCATAATGTTAGTCTTACCACACAGAGACATATGGAATACCTTATGTAATTGTTTAATGATTTACTATGGCTCACTCGGCTGACAAACCTCTCTCTCTCTCTCGACAAAATAACAATCTCCAAACAAGGTCGTAATGTACTATTTTTACCCGAACTTTGAACTACCATTTCCTACAGTAATTTACCTTCGAGAAGGTTTCTTTATAAATGAAAAATGAAAAGAACACACTTTAGGGAATTGTAACTTTCTACTTCTTTTTACACGAAATCTCCAACCAAATTATAAACTCTAATCGGTCACCAACTAAAAAATTGAAGTCTTGTCCTTCCGATTATGTTATACAGTTTCTCCAATGCATTTCAGATACAAAACATCTTCTTACCTTACAGCGATGAAGTGAAGAAATATCTCAATAAATTTTCAATAGATTGATTACATAATCTTTTACTTCGTTTGTTTCAATGTACATTTTCTTGAACCCAAATTAAGAAGGTTTTAGTTCTTGCAAATCTTAAAAGCTAGGACGAGGACTTACGTTTATTTTCGTCATGTCCTCTCGATAACAGATATAAAATCTTAAAATTTACAACGTTATCATACGAATTGATAGAAAATTAAATCAAAAAATGCGCAAAAATTTAAACAATAATAAAACATTAGCTATTCCCCTCCTTCAAAAGGCGTTAACAAAACCGGTGTTTATCGCAAAGGTTTACATCGCTTTAAAAAACCATGTGTACGACTGTTTAGTTATATATATTCATCAAGACGAGAAATAAAGCATCGGCTCGTTATCCCCATTTTTGTTTTGACTTGAACATTCTGAAGAGAGACGACTATATAATAAATTCTCCGTTGATTCCGATTTTTTTTTATTATAAATTTTCTTCTTCGTTTTGTGTATATGCGCCATCAATCGTGCCTCGTATGAAGAAAACCGGAATCATTCGCGATTTGTACGTCGTCGAGGGCAAATCACATTATAATTGAGTGTGTCTATTATTTAATATGTGAAGATCGAATTATGACCTAATCAAATCAGAGAGAAATTTAATTGTGTTCGTTTTTTTCGTGCGGATTTTATCTTATTATTTATCGGTAATTTCAATTGATTTTTTTTTTGTTTCCGATCGATTGTATTATTAAACTGCTAGAAATAATAAGTATATTGTGTAACGTGTGTAACTACACACTATTTGGTGGAAAGAGAACTAAACAAAACGAAAAAAGCTTTTGAAAATATTGTTTGCTTTTTGAGACGACATTAAAATAAACATGTGAAAGAATTGTTTGAAACGATTTGAAAATGATTTAGATGCAAATTTACATGTAAAGTAATTAATAGAAGAATAATTAAGTGTAACGTTACTTACAAATAAATAAACGGATTATTATATACCTACAGCAGTTGTTATTATGGGTTGGTTCAATTATTGCAACTGTGTTATGTGAAAAAATTGCATACGACAATTGCATGTAAACTTGTGAGTTGTGAAATTATACACGTGAGAAGCTATTTAAACAGAAAAACAAATTGAAAAGTTGTCAATCAGTTGGAATAATAAAATATTTCACCATTTAATACAACGAAAAGGATATTTCATTAACAAACAAAAGGTAAGTGTTTTTTCCGAATCTTCATATTTTCCTAGCAAAACTTCGTCAATTAATGAGCTCGTTTAAATTTCAACTCACATTTACTTGGGGGCCGTATATAATATGCAATCACTGAGATGCTCGATTTTTTACAAATAAAGTGGCATGATGCACCTATGTATACGTTTACAGCTAGCATTCAGTGGCTTATGACGTCAAAAAGCCGTACTGATTTCTGTTAAATATTGAAAGTTGCACTCTGTCTCCGTTCAAAGATTTAGTCTTAATTTCTACTGAAAAACTATTTTAGTGATTTAACGAATATGCCGTAAATAGGCTATTTCGCTAACCAAGGAAAAAAGTTTGAAGTTGCGTTTTACCTATAAAATAGCACAACATAGGAAGGTCTAATAGGTCTAATATGCTATGAGAATAACTAATACATTGCACATGAATAAAAGTGGCCGATGACTACAGCCCGAGGTACGTTTAATCTTCGTGATACGACTTATCAACTTATTTCTCAAGTGTAGTCTAATGTTCTATTACTGCACAATTACCGGGAAGTGGCTAATTTCGGTACGTGAATGGCACACGGAAAGAGCAACTTTATTAACAAAATTATTAAAACTATCATTTAGTTAGTTTTTCTTTATTTTGACCGGTTCAGTTCCTGTATTATCATTTCCTGGAGGGAAGGTACGAGTATTTGGTTTCTATTGTAACTTTCAGTAAAATTGTCACTTTATTTTTAGATAAATTTGATTGTAAGCTGTTATTGTTTCTCTAAGAACAGACAGGATATCAAGTTATTCGAATTTTTTATGGGAATTGATCGAGTTGGATTTATTGACTTTCTTCGATTATGTCCTCGAAAGTTTTTTGTCTGTCGCAAAAAGATGTATGGAAAAACACATTGTCCTGAATCATTTAACTATCTTTTCCTATCATAGAAGCATATCATACCTATTCCATCAAAATCGTCTCACACAGTTTTGGTGGTTTTCTTAATTCCTGTAATTTTGTTTATTGCTTTTGTGTAAGCAATCGAATAAAAACGAAAAATTCTTCACTAAAAACGCCACGTTAAGTTTCCTTTGCTGTACTTGTTGTGTGTTTATTGACCTTGGCTGTGATTCGCAGCAATACCTTGCAAGTACTGTTTTATGTCACTGGTAGCATAAAAAGTTTCAAGTACTGTCTATGTCATTTCTCTTATAGATATTCAATATACCATGTGGCAAGGCTTCGCGAGTAACATAAACTACGTGGATCTTTCTGATTTTTAAATGAATTTCTTGAATTTAAAAGGTTGTTTGTAATCTACCGTTGCTCGATAATTCTACATTCAGCAATTAACGTAACTTCGCATTGTTGAGTAGAATATGATTTGTTCGTTCTACAGACGCTCAACTTCTCAAAACATGTCAAGCTGAGTTGAATGAATACTAAAAGAAAATCGAGTAGTTGACTCAAATTACCGCCGCTACTACTCAATTCAAATTAAATTAAGAAATATTTCTAAAAAAAAATGTCTTTGATTTTCAGTGCACAGTCTTTATATGACCGACGATAAAACAGAAGATCTGCGACTAGATCAAATCGGACATCACAAACCGATTGCATTGAATGCCATGGAAAGTGGTAGAACTGATCGAGACTCAGATTTAGGCGACGATTCACCTATGGTAAGTTTCAATTTCATTATATTCGACAGTAAACAATTCAATCGATATACGATTCGATAATATAAAATTACTATTTTTATTCCGATTATGTAAGTTGATTATCACATTCGATCGCAGAAACTATTGAAGGTTATATTGGTAATTTCCAACACAGCACAATAATTCGATTTATGCATTATACGTATATAATACCCCTTATCGTTTTTTCACGTACAACATAAAATTTTTAATCAATTGCAATGCAACTGCAAATAAAATAAAATATTTTAATTATTATTCAAATTATCTTTACATATTCGCCATTAATATTATAGAGCAGGCGGTACGCAGTATTTAATTAGATTTTAGTTGTTGATTTTTTCTGTAAACTTCGAATGAATGAAAAATTAATTGAAATATTTGTCACGGCTTTTCGCATGGAACAAAAAACTTTTTCACTGTTTGATTGTTGAACCGAATTTTCAACCTAAAGTCTGAGCTCTTGTCCTAAATCTAATAACATTCTTTGATCTTAAACTTGGCCCTAAGCTGTAAGATACATGGATGCTTTACTTTAATGAAAAGAGTAGATTTTTGTGTTTGTTAAATACTGCAATTCAGATTATTTTTGAGAATATGTTTTCACCAGAATCCTTCTTGAAAAATTTACGACCACGAATGTGTTAGCTTTGACCAGCTCCAAGAAAAGTTTGTGAACATTTCGGTAAACTGCTGACTTTTCTCGGAGCTGGTCAAAGTCCTACAAGCAAATCTACTTTTAATGAACGCTAACACATGCCTGAACGTTATTGCGGTCGTACATCTTTCAAAAACGATTTTAGTGAAAAAAATATCGAAAATAAAAAACTCAACGCCCAAATGTATGCTACCATTTTAGATAAGCATCTATTCCTCTTAAACTCTACAGAATTGTAACACCTAGTGTGCTGTGAGCAGAGCTATTATTTGAAACCTCGAGAGTAGGAATACGCCAAATTCTAAAACTTTTAATACTCTTGGAATCACCGCAGAGTAACGTAAACCAGGCAGGAGCGCTTGATTTGACTAGGGGCCTGAATTATCTAGTGGCCTTATGCTTTTGTGAATAAAATTATTTGGGTTCATTTGAGTTTATTTTCATCAGTGAATTAGATCCCTTATTTGATATTTCAAAAATGAACCGCTCCTGCCTGGTTTATTTTACTCTGCCGTGCTTGGACAACAGTACAATTAATGTGTCGAGTACGGCAAGAACAAAATAGTCAATTTTGCAAGAGGTTCCCCTAATTTATTGCAACTTTTGAATCTGTTCCTTAATAAATTATGGAAAAAATCTTATGAAAGATCTACTGCTAGCTGACTAGTCGACAATATAATGCGGTGATTTCTAAATTGAATCTATTTCTTAAATAACATTAATGAAACGTGTTCGGTTAATTAACTGACATCGCTGTCTTCTCTCACACTGAATAAAGAGTCGTATGTTTGATTGTAATATTCAAGAGGGATCTTCCAGTCAAATTTAGTTACAGTTAAAAACTAAAAATTTATTAAAGTTTTCAAGCAAATTTACTTCGGTTGCCATAGAAAAATGTACGCACAAATGTCCCCAATCGTTTCACTCTACAAATATTTGTACCTCCAACTAATGCTAACGAATAATTTATGACAAATCGATTAATTTTTCGATTTTATATTAATGTGAACAAATAGGTAATGTGTAATGTAAGCTGTTGCAGTGACGAAATATTTACTTAAAACAACAATCCAAATATTGATATTTCAATAATTATTATTTAGTTGGTTTTCTAGTAATTAGTGGTGTGGTGATGTTCGGATCTGATGGTACAGAGTTGAATGAATTTTGTTTTTCTTCTTGCGATTTTTTTGTTTGTTTCCGAGCTGTGTTTGCAACTGCAGCTGTGGAAAATGTGGAAATAGAATAACAGTAGAAATATTGCTGTTTTGAATGAATAGTCAGGTCAATTAAGATTTACAGAACAGAGGTCATATACTCTTAGGAACTAGTCTGCGTTAAATTATAGAATATGCACAAAATCTTTATATTGTAATCTAAAAACGTTTTAGCAAAAAGTTGTGCATCCCCCCTTAAATTCACCTGTTGCGTGATCCCATAACACGTCAGAATCTGGATAGACGTTACCACCAACTCCAAAAACCAAATATATGACCACCAGAAAAGCATCAGCAACAGCACCGTTCTGTAATGAAATAAAAATCTTTTCATTGAAACACCAGTCTCAAATAATACGATACACATCTATCCCACCTATAACCACCTATAATATACCGTATTTTTACCGACACTCTCCTCTTGTATACATGCGACTTTGCGCGTGCTATGTGTCAAAATATAAATCTGAGAACATATATTTCTTCTTGAAATTTCCACACAAAAAAAATAATACGAAATTCATGTTTGGACTTTCGGTAATTTCATTAGGTGTTCACTGTTCACATTCAGTTGGTTCTTTTGAATTATGTCTGAATTTGGTATAAAATTTTGTGGTTTTGATTCGATTCAGGTAAAGAAAACAGATTTATGGTCGAATTTATCAAGTTTCAACAGAGCTATTTTAGGTACTTCATTAAAACGGTGTATGAAGCTGTTCACATGTTCGTGTCGCTAGAACCATCTGATCTTGAGATAGAAGAGATCTTTCTTTGCGTTATTCTGTAAATTTAGGGAAAATCTGTGAAGGTCTTTATGGTTTGTCAAGTTTAAAGTTAATATTGTGAGGGTATAAGATTGTAATATAAGGTTAAGGTGATTCCAACATTTTCTGGTTAAATTCACAGCAAATTGCTGCGATTAGCCACATTCCAACCCGTCCACCAAGTAGGTACGTAATTCTAGTGCGATACATACATATACTTATAGTGCTAAAGGCACCATACGACACTAGGTATAAAAATAGTTATTTTCTAACGAATGTTAAAAGCCCTTTTAAATTAAATTAAACACCTTCTTTCCTAAGCGATGTAGGAAACACGCGATGAAGTCGCCATATTTCAACACTAGTTAGGAAAACAAGCTTTTCCTAACTAGTGTTGTAATATCGCGACTTCGTAGCTATTTCCCACGTTATTTAGGACTAATGGTCCATCTAAGAGCTCATATTCTTTCTTACCCACCAATTGTAATGGTCTTTTCTAACGTACATCGCTAAAAAACGCTGCTCAATGTAACTTTTTCGACCACACGTCCGGACCAATCGAACGTTTTTGTTCATCTTTCAAAAATAGACCTCAATTTTGATTATTGAACACTTCTTCACGCGGAGATTTGTATTTGCGGACTTGAATTTCAAGTGTTCTGAACGACCAATTAAGCATAAATAGCCCTCAGACAAGCGGCTTAAAACATTCAAAGATCTTTAATCTATCTATAATACTTGGAGAGCTGTTCAAATTCGGTTCTTTAACACCACATGCTCCGAAGGGAGGTGTGGTTCCATGTAACTCTCGGCTTTTCTAACTGGCTCAAACTATGTGATAATATTATCTTTTGCCTTTTCATGTCGTTATTTTTACACATTTTTTAAGACTTTTATAGTGCACACGCAAAATACTGTCACTTTGCTAAGCTGTTCTTACTGTTATTTTCCATTTCTCTGGTTTTTTTCATTTGTCATTTGAAATAACTCACGAAATAACTCAGTGAAACGGAGAATAACAGCAAGAACGGCTTAGATACGAAAGTGTCAGTATTTACGTGTGCAAAACAGTAACATCAATTACCATGAAGAAGATCAACTTTTCAAGTACTGTCGACCAATTTGTTCAAATCACCAACCAACCTCTTTCTGCTCCGTCTACACCGAAAGATTACATACGCGACTGAAATCTATTCATTTATTTACACAATGTGTATTATGTGCCAAAACCGAGCTGAGCCGGACAAAGGGAGTGTGCGAAAAAAATGCGTGAGCGATAGCTGTAAATGAAAACCATTGCTGATATTTAATTTTAAAATATTGTAACCATAACATAATCATAAAAGATATCATTGTGTGTTTTCTATCGAATAAATATTAAGACAATTTATTACAATCTCAGTTTCACATGAAATTTCAACATTGATATTTACAAACCGCAAACGACACTTTCTTTTTAATAAACATTTATTTATGCGGGTGTTTGGGTCTCTGGTATCAGTTAGCAATGATCGGTTAAATTATTTTCAATGGAATGGATGCGTATCACAATATCGCATAAATATTTAAATATGTTCCCAGTAAATCTAAACATAATGTGAATGAATACGGCTTATTATTTAATGTCGAAAAGTCAACCCTTGTTAACGATGCGATTTATATGTCAATTTTAAGGATTACTTTTTACTCGAACATCAGACTAAGTGTAAAAGCCGTTATTGCCTTTCTTCTTTCCAATCACATTTATCTTGCTGTGCAGTTTATTAACCAAATTATTGGTTTCTCTGTTCAGCCAGCAATTATGCAGGCTGCCAAATTGTTCTTTTCCATTTAACAAACAAAAAAAAATATTTGGGTTTATTTCCATGTTAATTGAGATTAAAAAAATTTTGGTCTCATGTGTGGGCATCGAATATTCAATTAATTTTGATAATCATAAAATGTCCATCTTGAAATGTTTTATTTAAGTTTCTCTCATCATATTTTGTATGGTCGTCATGCACATATATACAATAATAAACATATAGATGGATATAGAAAATGGTTAAACCATCAGCATCCATGAAGAATATGGTTGTTGATTAGCACTTCATACTTGCATTATGATCGTGTTGTATGCAAGTAATTAAAATTGATTATGTTACGCTTCTTCAAAGTGATATAAAAAATATCTCTAAAAATATTCGTTCAGGTTTACTTACCACCGTCCACAATTGCTTTGTGTGTTGTGACCGAACGTTGAAATTAACTGCTTTGCATCAACATCAATATCAAGATAATGCAAATATGATTCATGATTAATTTAACATTAACTGGAAAGAGGAAAGATATACGTTTTTTCATATTTCATGATTCATGGCACAACGATGAGCTTAAACAGATACGATCGAGTTTTTGCATAAAAAGAAGTTTTTGATATACATTGCTGAAATACGTATACAATTACAATTACTATACTTACACCGATAGATTATCTATGCATATAAACACAATTATCTTTCCCAACACCACTTTTTCATAAATTCTTTTTTTTTTAATTTTTACATGAACTTTGCTGAAACAGTCTTATGTTCGTGCAAGTAATTTGTTTTATTATTTTAATTATCGGAATAATGTGAGAGCGTATCGGGTTATTCAATTTTAATTTATTACTTATAACGTAGCTATTTATTCGTAATAAGGTGATTATCACAGTTAACTAACGTTGATTTCGTCTAGAGAATCAATGGGTGTTTTAAATTGCGGAGTGTGAATTTCTTTCAAAACTATTAAGTATGAAAGCGATGGCTGACAGTTATGATATTTATTTTTTCTGACGGCCTAAAGCTTTATAATACAGCAAATCGAAGAAAGAAATCAAAGTTTTTTGTGCAATTTACATTTTCTAATTGTAATCTGAACAATTAAAATTTGTTTGGAACTCACATTTGCGACATTCTTTATATGCAATCTGTTTTTTTATTATTAAATTGTACTTAGAACAGTAGCATGGCTTAATGTTTTTCTTTTATTTATTTTACGCATCGCTAATCTTACTCATCGTACCATGACTTTTGTGTGTGTGGGTGTGAACTTTTCTCGGTTTTCGTAATTGAATTTACATTTTAAAAATTTATTTCATAAATTAAATTGGTCTACTAGTTGTGGAAAATACATCCTTCATTTTGAACAGTCTATCATGAACAACGAACCCATCAATCCATTTTAAGCACCTTTTCTCTTTTATCTTTTTTCCATTTTCAATTTTATTGACCATATATTGATAAATATGTTGAGATATGAAAGACATGAACACTTTATTTAACCACAATGTAGGTCCAGAAATCAGACAACTACCGAAGTAAATATTCCACATAAAATTTAAGCTCCACCTGCTTGTTAGTTGTTTTTCAATTATTTCAATTAACAGCATAATTACTCTGCACCTTTTCGATTTTCACTTTTTAATTTGAAGGAGTTGTTCATTTTTTACCAGGACCGTACTAGCTATATTGGTTGATGAGTCGGTAACTTTTTTACATACAACTTGGGCCGGCAATAGTTTCTTATCTAATTAAACCTTATTTAAAACTTTGGGCTGCACAATTTCATCCTCTACACTTCGTCTATGCAAGAACTTCGAACTGTGCGCCAATTCTCGTGAATTTAAAAATTCGTAACTGGACAGTTGTCACGTCACATTAGAGCTCGTTCAGGAACTCTTCGTTAAGTTTCACTGGAGACGATTTTGACACTTCTTTCATATAAAATATGTCAAAATCTTTACTTTGGGTAACGAATTATTAGTTCCTGAACGAGCTCTTAATGCTAAGGGTCCATACGATTCGTAACTTTTAAGATGACAACTGTCAAGTTACGAATTCTTAAATTCATGAGAATCGACGCCCTGGGGTGTAAAATTGTGACCTGTGTACGAAAGATAACGAAAATCCAGATTTTTACAGTAAAAGGCAACCGAATTTATATCGATGATGGTTTCAACTGTTTCACCCAATCAATGATAAGTATGGTCGATTCCAAATCGGCCCATTTATCTTGAACGCATTCATTATTTATGTCAAAACAATATGAAAATAGGTGCGTTTGAGTCCGTTTTCAAAATCGTTTTGTCCTTCGCATTGATAGGCCATATCTGGTACTTTACATTCATTGGCTTTACCAGCAGTCCACTCTTCCAGCAGTGAGTTTATTTGATTTCACCAGCTGGTAAACGAGTTGACGAAAAAACTGCAAAAGGTAATTTCAACAGTCGCGTGACTTCTCAATATTTGACTCATTGATTTTTGACTCAAATTAAAAGATTTTCAAACAGTACATCACTATTGTTCTAATTACAATGAAAAAATCGAACAATAATGTCTTGATGATTGATTTCAAAGAAAGTATCAAAGTTTCTGCATAGAGACTAGCACTTGCTTAAGTGGTTTTGCTATTATATTCTGGCTTTTATAAACTGAAAGACTTAACAGATCTTTTTAAAAGGCCATATTACGTAGTAGAGCATCATTGAAATGGTTTAACAATGCAATACAATAAAAAATAAATCAGTACAGTTATTGCCTCTCCCAATCATGAAAATGTGAACAAACCACACATAATTTCATAAAAATATTAAAAATCAATCACAATTAGCACGCATAAAATGCAACTCCCAGTTTGAAGAAAAAAACGAATAAAAGTCTTTTATATTCTTGAGTCATTTATTTAGCATTTTAATGTCTTTTAGACATGTTACTTGAAACCTTTTTTTTTTTGCAGTATATGAAAAAGTTTTTATATTTAAAATACATTAAAGAAACAATAGGGACGGCCATCGGTTTGCGTTTTTGATTCGAGAAGTATCACAGCACCACTACTACTCGTTTCGTTTCAATTCAACACTTAAACTTGTTTATTGTGAAACAAAATAAAAAATAATAATAAATTTACGCCGTTGTGCGGCCAATTTCTGTAATAAATTTGTTCATTTTAATATTCATTACACATTAAAAAAAAAAATATTTCTTTATTATTCAAAACGATAAAATGCAAGGCGTGGTTTAATAAAATATGTTCAATGGGGGCTGCGCGTTTTTATTATGCTTTTCATTCAATATTCTTGCTGTGGTGATCACGTCCGTATTTCGTATATTATTATATACAATGCACAATAGCAGCCATACGGTATAAAATGTATATAAAAACAGCCGCGAAGTCTCTGGTTGTTTGTTGTTACAGTCCATAGAGTTGGTTCTTATTGGCACAAAGAGCCTATGAAATCGATGTATCAAGTATATTGTGGAAATTGTTTATTCAATTCGTTTGAAAGAGGGGGAAGGTATAAAGCTCTGTAATAAAATAAAATGTTCTTCGATGTACAATGGTACATGGAGAAATAAATTGATTTATAAATGCTGCGCAATGGAAACCAATGAGAACTTAGAGATGTGCTGTATCAATTGATGGTCCAATATACTCTTATATATAAAGATAGAAATTTGTACGATAGCGTCGTTATTTTCTTTCGTTGGTTGTGTTTTACTATTATAATTGTATTTCTTCAAAGCGGTTTTATATACTGGAGATAAGAATACTTCGTTTCTGTCTGACAGTTACTCCAGGTCTTTTTTTTATCAACGATCAATGAGTATGTGTCAACTTGTTATACTTTTTTCCGTTAGCATCGCTACCTTGTTTATTTTTCCACTTACAAAGTGAATGAATAGGGGTCAATAAAATGATTTCAAATCTATTAACTCAGCGCACGAAAGAAATTGTTATTTTTATGTCGACTTTAAACAGATTTGAATGGCACGACACATATGGAAAGAGCAATTACCCACTTACTCTATTCATATATGGCATTAGTTTATTTATGATGTAAAACTGAAATCACAACAACAGGAAAATACGGCGTGTGATTACATGCACACTTCACTTATCTCCGATTTTTAGTGACTTTTTACTTGTCTTCATGAACATTTCAAGGCCATCTCTAAGCTTCAATTTCATTAGCACTTTATTCTAATTTTGTAGAATGAGCTACTAAATCCTACTCGGATATTTCTGTTATTTAACTGCTACGTCCGTAGTTTATAATATTTGCTAATGTTTTATATAAAATCTTTTACTTCATTTGTTTTAACATTGATTTTACTGTCTAAAAGAACACAAACTAGAAATAATTATGTCTTATTTTGATCAACAGCAGAAAATCAACATAAAGAAAGTAGGAAATTTCATTTTTTCATGTGACTTGTGGCCCTCGCTACGCTCTGGTCTCAAACAACTCTTTAAAATTAAATTTCCAACTTTTAAAAATTATAACTTTTCATATGTGCAGTGTGATTTACCTCATTTTCTCAACTCAAACGTCCATTAGAAAATAACGTTTTGCTGACGATTGGCCGAATGACGTTTCTGGTTAGAAAAGTTCAACTTTTTCTATCCTGTGAGGAGGAAATATAACTTTTCTCACTTGATCTGTCATTTTGTTTATGTTTTGAAACGTGGTATAGTGAGTCGATGTCTTCGTTTCACAGAGAAAAATCTTGTATTTACGTCTGTGAGAAATAGGAAATTCCAACTCGAGCGAAATTGCGGCCAGAGGCACTTGTTGGGATTTTATATTTTTTTTTCCTTGGTAAACAAATACCTATTAGTTCGTTCAACTAGTGTCAGATGTTTGTATGAGATGACTCTCCAGACACAAATGAAGATCTTCAATTTAAGTGTAGTGGTTCGAATCAATCAATGCTGATACCACAATGTACGTAGATTCACTCTTTTAAAATCGCTGGCGTTTCAATTTTAATAAATTTTTGAGGTAATTCATAAAAAGAATCCGCTACTTGCACACATATACATTTTGAATGTTTTTTTCTTCTTATTCTTCATCATTTGTTTGTCATAGGGCGCCACATTGTCACACCTTCTCTTCGTCATAGCTAGTTTCTTCATTACAACCTGTTAATAAACGAACTTGAAAGATATAAATATGTTTATTCTATTATATATTGTGACTGAAATATTTCCACCTTTTTTGTCGAATTTTCTCACGTAAAAATTCAATACACTACAATGTTAACGAACAATTACAACAACAATGACGTATCCGAAAAAAAAACATGAAGAAGAGAAGCATTTGACAAACAAAATATTTGTCTTATGGACAAAAATATATTAATTTAAATTTTACAATTAACAAAATATAAAATATTTAAATTAATATAAAAAGTTTTTTTTTCCATCTGTAATTTTATTCTAGACATTCATACATTTTGTTTGGGTTTCATTAAAGTGTTAAATATAATATTTCTGACAAAGTTATGAATAAGACAAGAGAAAAAAAGTTTTTTTTTCTTTAATAAAAGCCTATATTACACATTGAAAAAATGAACTCTTGTGTGCTTATGAAAATGAAGAAGGCATCAATCAGACTCGTATGAAATTTATATTAAACAATTTTTTCCATGTATATATTGTTCTTTGTTATTTATGGTAATTAATAATTTTCTGTATGAGTTTTATGTTGGGAATGAGGTTTCAAGCATCACTTTACGTCGGCTCTTTGAATGTAATGATATTTTATGATTTATAAATATTAAGTGAAGGTGTCTAAATATGTATACGTACGGTTATTATCGTATTGCGATAAATATAAAAGCCGACCAATTTAGTTTAGCCAATTTTCTTTATTTTTTATCGTTTTACTGAAAAATGGTTTCAATTTTCTGCGGAAATAACTCATGGGATTCAGACAAAATCGAACGAAGAGTTAGTTATTAAAGTTAAATTCAGTCTTTTTAGTGCAGATATTTCGTACCGCTGATGCGATTTAAATCCGAGAATTATAATATTTCCATTTTTTAGCTAATCTACCCATTAAAGCTCAGCAGATAAACCTCCTCCTTAATCTTAACATTTTTAATTAACTTTACCAAATTTGAATGAATGATTCATTTGACATGGTACAAGAATTCCTTACTTTTTTTTCATTTCTTTATCTATTTTAAGAATAGCTTTAATCTGTTGAATTCCGAAAGGTAAAGAAATGGCTATACCTGTACTCTATATCAATACAAGTAATGAATCAAATTTTTTGTAAGTGGGTTTATAAACCTTAGAGAGTTGAAACTGTGATTACTTAAAACCTTCCTGTAATCCATTTTATTGCAATTTTATTGTATCAATAAAATGCTGTATTATCAAGGTCTTTGATATTTATTACTTATGAAAAGAGTCTGTCTCCTTTTCGCTCGACAAACTTCGCGACTTTCCCTCGTAAGTCAATCCTCTACTGTTTATCCGATAATTCGAAAAAACATCGATTTCGATATCGAAATTACATATAAAAAGTTGACATTTCGAAATCAAAGTAGAAAATAGTATTTTTTGTTACGTATGATGAAAAGTGACATTTTTTTGGGACTTGTCGTATGCTAGCTAGCTAACGAGGCGAAGTTGAGAAGTAGCAACCACAGTTCTTTTGTTTTACGTTTTGGAACTCTCACTTTTATTTTTTCCTTTGTTTGGAAAAAGGTGGGTCTGCTTGAATTCGATCTCGTCAAATCATTTACCCTATGAATACTTCCGTGTGTACGATACAATTGACAATTGACCTCTCTCTTGTTTCGAAATTTCAACTTAGACCACAAGTTAGATTTAATGTCAAAATCGATTTTTTTTTCTATTTCCGAAATGCACTAAATTCCCTTTTTAAGGTGTCAACAAAAATACAGGTTTTGTAGACAAACTGGTAGTGAGTCCTTTACTATATTATTCAACTGCCTATCTAGGTTAATCAGTGTGATGAGCTATAATTGCTCATTATCGTAATTGAGATGTGTAGTGTGAATATACATGGCCGAATACACCTCCGTTGTTACACGTAATGGTGTTTCCAACGATTTACTCATGCTGTAACAAATCAAGGTCTCGTTCAGAGCAAAATGCGGATGACCGAACATATTAATGGCAATGTTTAGATATTTCTAAAACTTGATTGTTTTTTGCATATTTAGTGCATGTTTTGTACATGTCCTTTCCAACAATTTTTAGGTTGATCTGTACGTCGAAAACATTTCACATCAAACTTGTTTTTAAAAAAATTCTTTCTTTTTTTGGTGCAACTATAAATTTCTATACCTAAGTAGAAAGAAATTGAAAATGATTCGATGGTGCGGTACCTTTTGCTCGAATGCAATAAAATAGATAATAAAAGTAAAGTAATAAAACGTCATAAATATCTGCTACGAATAAATTGAATGGAATAAACCAATAAAAAATGTGCGTCCATATATTCCAACAAAAAATACTTTCGAATTTGAGTGCCCTTATCTATATGCAGAATTTCTCAAAATATAAATTGCCTGCACCGAGAGGCCTGCACATAAATTTTTAGATATCGAGCTGATAGAAAATAGAATATATTGAGAAAAAAAAACTAATTCACTTAAACTGTAAATCCATGGCTTTAAAATAATACCAACTCTCCATGATTTATTCTACGAAATGCTTAGGTAGTTAAATTTTCCAGATTTTAGGCAAACTTTTATTTACTTTATAAATGCCATAAAATTATTTGTGTACAATAATCCCAATACCAGTTTTTACATAAAAGAGATTCTTGTCCTTTATTTTAATTCCTCTTGTTAATATTAAGTTATATTGGCTGTTATTTAAAAATGCATCCATTTTAGTGAGACATTCGGTATATATACCCTCTTAAAAATATGAGCCTGAAATTTTTAATTTATGTTGTTTTTGGTGTATAATTGAATTCTCGGGGACACATTTCCTTTTTCAAATATTAAAAAAAAAAGAAACAAATTCAAACATATGGCCGTACGTTCATGGCTTATTAATAAGTTTTTAGCTATTGCACATTTCAATATAATATCGACAGAGCATTCAAATTTGAATGATCCGTACATGTGTGCCCTGTATGTTAAACAGAAATACCATAACACTAGAGCCGCATTATAGTTTGGTAATCGGTAGATTCAGACTGCAAAATTTGTTACAAACATTTGATCAAATATTTTTAATGAACTTTTGTTTTCTGGTAGGCATTTGACCTGTGTACAGAACACCAGGCGTAATTTGCTTTAGCAAGAATTTGTATTAAGGTACGTCCTAACAAAATTTAATTATTTAATCTGCAAAGATTTTTATAAAATTAACATTAACACCTCCCGCTAATGTAAGAACTTGGCACTGTACAGGAGACTGTACCCGATTATTATTTTTCGGTTCGCGATAAAAATAACGATGACACCGAGACCGAAAATCCAAGTTGAAACTCTAAACAATATGAATTGATTTTCCAAACTTTTATAATTCACAATGGATAAATGGTCTTTATTGGGTGAAACTTTTTTTTTTTGTTAACATTCGAAAGACCACATTCAATGGACTTTTCAAACTTCACGATTGAATGATTCTTAATATGCAATAACATTTATTGAATTTATTATAGCTTTTTCTAAACGTGAATCATTTCGTATTCAAAAGATATTGATGTTTGCCTTACCTATGGGTATGGGTGTGATTAATCAATATGCGTATTTACAATAATATTTAATACCCGAAAAAAGAACACTTTAAATTCAACCAAATTGATTTAATTAACACTTTCAACCGTTTTTTTTTTATTAAATTAAAACCATTTTGATTTTTTTCTGTGTATATTTATATTAGAAATGGATTCGGCATGTGTAATTTATATAATACCACACGGGGCAATAAAAAACAAATTGTGAGAAAAACAATTTATCCAACAATTTTTGGAATATTCATCAGAAATTCTTTATTGCGCCATATGAACTATTGCTGTGGTAAATGTTTTAAAGTATTTTGAGTGTATACAATAGCCTTGTTATTGGCTCAATTCTGTCAATTTGAGATTGTTTACTTAGAACTTAGGGATCACATCGTCGAAGTTAAAACTAATCGGTTGGAATGAGACTAGTCCAGACAGCACTACAATCAAATTTTAAATGAATACAATTTGTACCTCGAATATTAAATCTTAACCTTTTAGAAACTGTAATTCCATTTAATTATCAAATCTTCATTTGTTCAAAGTAAGTTGTAGTATTTGATACAAAATGATTCACTTGTTGCAACATACATTTTAATATATAGACCATATTAGTCGGAGACAGGGACTATTTTTTGAGAATTTTGAGAATTCTTTGAGAAATTTGAGAAATATTTCTTTAAAATTCTCAAAGTTTTACAAAATATTTTTGAAAAATTTGAGAATTTTGAGAAATCCGATTTCTCAAAAATAGTCCCTGGTCGGAGATCATCGATTGCTATTGCTTTTGCTGTCGATAACAGATGATTAGCCATTTGTAGGGTAAAATAAACCCTCTTTTCATATACTTTTACCGGTAAGAGATCGGTTGTTTTTGTTCTTCAACGTTATAATTCAAACAGATCTCTTTTCACAGATACAGATACAGACTACGATGAATTAATATAAAATCTAATAAGTCGCTGACTGTTTTGAATATGCTTGAAACATAAAAGCATTCAGAATGATCTTATCAAATATTCGTCCTTCAAATAAAACCATGCCTAAAACGATTTTTAGACACTCTACTCTTATTCTTCTTCCTTTTAAAGTCTACAAATCCCCTTAGTTTATATTCCTGAAACTGCTGCACGGAATGTTATCGCATGTCGGTCTCTAAGATTTGCTATTAGGATAGGATAAGATGGGCAGGAAAGCTGATGCTTTCCAAGCACCTAAGCCGCCAATGGGTCTGTTGTGCATTACCCATATTTTCGAGAGATTTTACGATTGTGAATCATATAATTTTCTATTAGAACATAGGTGTCGCTAGTGGTTGACATTTTTACAATCACGATTGTGACTTACGCATATGGCGTATCAGAACTGTGTTTAGCTTTTTTGTTGTTGTTTTCTTAGAGACCTATTACGATCGATAGAGCTGACTTGTGGTAACTAACAGCAGAGACTAATCATTTACGATTAGGAAAAACCCCTTTGAACCATGTCTGAGACGGGAGTCGAACCCGTCACATATAGGGCGTGAGTCCATCGCTCTACCGATTCGCTATTATCTATTTAGTCTTAATATTTAAGGCCGACTTAAAGTAATTGGTAAAAATGAAAGTAGCGAAAACCCACTATAAAAACGTTTCACTATGATCGATTAAAAGTTTCAAAAAATTACCAAATTAAAGTGTAAGTAATTGGCGTTACGCACACCAGCTCACCGAAATAAACTTTTCCGGCATTTTAAGTGTTTGATCACATTACCAAACACCAAAATAAAAATCGTTTTCGTACCAAACATCATAATTAATTCAACCAACACAACATTATCATTTAATAGTAAATTCAAACACTCGCTACGAGCACACCATCCTTTTATATATACATAAAATAACGAAAAATCATCTTGTTCATCAGCTTAAATATGCATTTTATGTAGATATTATGATGATTTTTTTTTTCACTTCAGTTTGTCTATCCATTACACTATTAAATCTTATAAATTTTTTTTCTTCTTCTTGTTGTTGATTTATTCAATTTGATTATTGACATTATAAAGAAATCTCCAGCAAGGGTGGTCTTCAATGTGTTCATAGCTCACAATTTTTTTTGTTGTTGTTGTTATTATACTATTTTATAAGATCTAAATGTAATGTGTCCAAAATATTTCTTAGTTTTCGTCGTTTTTCCGTCACAACATTAAGGGTAGAGCTAATATTTATTTATTTATTCACACGCAAACCCTTTTTCTGGTTGTTTTGTTTGAATTTTAAATGAAAAATAATATTAAAATGGAAAAAAATATTGAAAAATAGAATTTCATTTTCAGAGAATAAATCAAAATTCGAATATTGTTTATTTATTCAAGACGTTTTGGATATAATATGTGTGTTCCATACTGATTTAATTAGATTTAATCAGATATCGTCGATGGTTAACAGTCTATTACACACAATATAAGATCGTATACACCTAAAAAAAATCGAATATTAAATGAATACGCAGGAGTATTACAAGACAAATTTTTTTATTTGATTTCTTGACACTGCTAATTACATGTAAAATTGAATTAATCATCACGAGTCGTAACAATTACAAATTTACTTTTCGAAATTAAAATATATTTTTTGATGTCAATTTTTTTTCCAATAATAAAATCAACTGCACCCACTATATAAATAATGTTAACCAAACACTCCAAAAGTAATATACGAAATTATTTTGCAATGACAAAAAAAAAATAATTTTTCATTTATTTGTATGTCATCAAAAATGTAAATTTTGAACGTAAAAAAAATAAGTTTCCTTTAATACAATTAATTTATTTATTTCACTTTTTTATTTTTATTTCGTGAACTAATATTAAACCATTTATTTCATTTAATTCTCTTTTTTCATAATTTAACTGACACTCCTTTTCCTTCTTTATACAAATAAAAATATGGTTGAATTTTATTCATTATTTACAATATATCTGCTTATTATTTACATATAAAATCTTCACGTGTCCGAAATAAATATGAAAAAAAAGAAAAAAAAAAAAATCTTAAATCAAATAAGTAAACAAGAAATGGAAATTAATTGAATAAAGAAAAGAACTTCAGAGGTAAACAACTTCGATTTATGCTTTATTTTTCTAGACAATTAAAGGAATCCACTTTGACTATTCCTTATACAAAGTATGTCCAAACATGCCGCGCATAGGATAACTAACATTTTATCAATTGATTATGTATTACTAAGTGTGAGTCTCATTCGGTGGTAATAGTATATTGTGCACCGTGTTACACAAAGTCCGATTTTTAGAACTAGTCCTTTAGGTTTTCATAAGAGCGAGTATTGGAAATGAGGACTCGAGCTACAAACGAGTTGCAGACTATACCTTAATTTGCAGCTGACACATAGGAAAATTTTGAAAATGACATTCATTTCGATACAAGTTCTGAAATGTATGTCAAGTAGTGGTGTTGCCATACACTACAGTTAAAACTATTCAGAAAAATCACTCGTACCAACATTACCAACCAAAATCACTATCAGTCATTTTGTTTTTGTCAACTTTGGCAATCATACGAGACAAAATATAAGGTTCTAGACAATTACGTCAGGCCCGCACTGGCCGAAGTTTCCTTCAAATTTCTATTTTGTTGTACAAGCCTGATGCGCCTTTGAGTATCTAACCCGGTCCTGAATACAAATTACCCCGAAGACTAACAATCGGCCCAATTATAATGATGTGTGAAGAATGGTTGAAATAACGTTTTTGTTCAGTCCAATGTTTTGGATCGTAAGACAAAATTTTTCTTTCCAAATTTCAATTTAATTGTGTCTTGCAATCTTCATGAACAAAATTACGTATTTTATTTTAATCACTAAGCCCCGTCAATTAAGTCTTAACTTAACACTCATGCTAATGAAATGATGACTCAATTTCCGGGGGTGCAGTGAGTAAAACATATGTTTCTGCAACTACGCTGCGAAAACTGAACTTTTTCATGCGTGATTTGGGTGGCGATCGAAGGGTTTTCTATGTTTTACTTTTCATCACTAATGGTGAAATGGATTTTCATATATGCTTTTCGTCACTAGTGGTGAAATGGATTTACTTTTTACCACTCCTTCTGAACATCTGAACCATTAAACGTAAATAAAAATTCGCAGCAAAATTTTTCGCAGCTGGTTGCAGAAAACGTTGTCATCACATCACATCTAGTGACAAAAACTACAATTTTTCGCAACTAGTTGCATAAATTACTATTGTATACTGACAGAGTTTCAATGGTTTCAATTCATTGTATTTTATGACCTTACCTAATTGCTCCTGTTTCAAATCTTTTCTTTTTAAAATTGGTTACAATATACCTTAAAAATTGGTTAGAGACTTGCTGTCTAATAGTGAAAACTTTCATTTTTAATAAGTTTACTGTACAGTTTTAAACCTTTAAGCACGATCTATCCCCACTCAATAGTCGACACATTAATCCCTTAGCCTTCGGCGTGTTCAGTTCATTTGTGATCAGTTTCAGTTTGAACAAAAGCGGAATTATTTCGTTATTGATTATAGAACTATTTGTAGAGCCTTTGCAATAGAAAACATACAAAATGCTTGTGAAAAAAGAAACAGAGTCGGATGCAAATGTAAGATCTTAACTTTTCATATGACAATAAATTAATTTAGATTTTGTAAGAGACAAAGTGAACCGAATGTGAATGCCTTATAACCGTTTATATAGAGACAGTGAATTTCAAAGATTCTTCAAATTTCATCATCTCATAATTTTTGAATAGATTTGTGATGAAATGTTTGATGGTTCCCAGATCATAAATGTTGTAAAAATTGAAATATTGACAATGTCGACATCAATTACGTAAATCCATATTTAGTGACGAACACTTATAAGAATTAGTGATTCACAATGACAAGCCGTTTTGAAGAATCTATTGGCCAAAAAATAAGTCATTAAGTCGTACGATCCTAGGATTCATTTGTTTCTGTGGATTACGTTAACAAGTTCTTACAAATGTTGCGATTAACGATATTTCTCCGCCGCAGTGAATCCATTCATATAAAATGAAATTTGAGAATGAATTTATTGCTGTGGATTTAATCACAGCATGTTCTACATGACAGTGTAAATGGTCTGCAATTATTTCGCTGCCAATATAGTATTCGAAAATGACACTCTCTTGATCGTAACAGTTGGGCTTAATGTTTTTTCATTTGTCACTATTTTTGTAATACTTACACATTTTCATTCATAACGAAATTCGTGATGTTAGTCCAGTAATATGCAAATATAATACAGTGATCAGTGACTAAGAAAATATATGTACAAAATCTACACATTCGCATCCATCCATTCATACACACTGCATGGAGGTAACAAAAAAATTAATAATAAAATATTCCTTATTCAATTGCAGTCACATGGAGATGATCATTCAGATCGTGAAGATGACATGAGAGACTGCGATTCAAGCGATGAAGGTGTTAATGTAAATTCACATATGAATGGTAATAACGGTATGGATTATCAAAGAAGTCCCACACACAATACAGATTCATCACATTTAAGGTAATTTTATTTGGATTTTGATGTTGTAAATTATTCAAATTTGTTTAACATTTCGATTTCTTATGAATCCCATCCAGTCATCATACACAATTTCCAGTAAATCCATTAGGCATGTTAGGAAATTTTATGGGAGTACAGAATTTACAAAGTCTTCAAAATTTACCGAACATGCAACACGGCGATGTGCTAGAAAAGTTAAAAATGCAAGTACGTGAAATGAAAGTTGGTTTGATGGTAAGTCCGTTAACGTCTCATAGAGTACCTCGGCCGATCGCTTTAACCTTTGAACACAATTTTCTATAGGATCAAGACTTTCCACTTCATTCATTCAACTCATTACACACACCACCAAATACATCATTCACATTGCCGCCAAGTACAAATCACAGTCAACCGCAAAATCTCAGTCAACAGTCACAAAACGGATTTTCGTTTACTCCACCGAATGCTCCGCATGCCAAAGATGGTAAGGAAAAATAAACAAACAAAAAACCACCGTCACAGGTTCACCGTTACCACCGTTAACCATTATTTCATTAATCCATCAGGCAATCCAGGATCGAATTCATCAACATCAAGTGAAACATCAAATTCTTCTCAACAAAATAATGGCTGGAGCTTTGAAGAACAATTTAAACAAGTTAGACAGGTAAGACGGTGTTTGTGTTTGTTAGTGGCTAGCTATTTTTGTGCTTATACGTATACAACAATTTGTTTAGTCTCTTGATCATGAATTTATTTATTTGTTTGTTTGTTTTTTCGGTGTGATATATATACGAACATGAACAAGTCGGATGTGTACAAGTTTATGAGTGAAACATTTCGCGAGTTATATATTTATATGACTGTCGGATTTTATTGAATCTTGTCAAGATTGAGTCGTTTAGTGACTAATTTTTAATTTGTTTACGGTCAGACATGTTAGAATATTTTTATTAGGAAAGCCCCATTTCGATGACGTGCACGAAGACATTTAGATTGTTTTTTTGTTGTTGTGCAATATTTGAATCAAATTTAATTGAATCGAATGCTTATGTCCCATGGACCATAAATTCTAAAATTGTCAGAGTACATCACAGTGTAACTGCTCTCCTACTCTCAGATGAGAAAATATTATTTTATGATTAGACTAAGTGGATGACCGGAAAATTTAATAAATTTGTTAGACTTACAACATTCTAACGCAACATGCTAATAATCTTTCGATAATTGAACAAAGGAATCGTTTCGATATTCTTAATAAATCCACTCCTCGCCTCTAATTCAATTAGCTTCATCATTATTATTTTTTGCAAAAATAAAATTAACTTCACATTCCTTTCATATTCTAATTCTTCGGTTCTTTTACGAAATTGTCTTACAAATTTCCATTTCTGATAAACTTGTGAGATATTTGAACTAATTCGCTAATTTTTGTTTCTGTGCCGGACCGTGGTTTTTTGTGCAGACTTTGTAAACTAATTTGAACTCATCTTTAGCAACGGCTATGGGAGGCTACGGTAAAATTGTATACCAAAATTAGGCTGAGACAACATTATTACTAACTGAATATCAAGAAGACGCAAATAACATTTCCATTACTACAACCCTAGCCTGATCCTTTCGGTTACTCTTTCTTCTCATTCAATGTCACCATAAAATAAATAAAATAATTCAGTTCTTCGAATATATTTTCAAATATAGAAAAAATATTCTAAATTTCCATTCATGCGTACCATGCATGCAATCATATCCAATTCCCAATAAATGCATTCATTTATATATCCTCTCTGTTCTGCAGAACAAACTCGATGGAAAATTTTTTTCCCATCTTTTTCTAATCCTTCATATTATACTACGCATATATACAACATACAACCTTGATATTTTTAACAAGTCTCCGTGATGTCGCTCGCACACTATATTATGCACCCAAAACACAAAAGTGAGCACAACATGAAAAACGTTTGTAATAACATTGATATAAGATAGTTTGGGTCATTTTCTCTTTTAAATAATTTTATAGACAAAATGCATTTTTTTTATATTTCGATTTTGGAAATTTTGTTTTATGAAACACTGCCGGATATTTATTGCTTTATTGCTCTTGTAAAAGTTGTATACTATGGTGTGTTCAGCAGGATCACATGGTTTTACCGTTACTTTTGTATATAAAATACGATGCTGAGGTCGATTTTATTTTAAATTTGTGGAAATTTACATTTGTTTTGACATGTCAACTTGTCTGATGAAACTGCAAGATTACTGGAGCATGGTTCTGTTTAAAACTGTTGTGTCGCGATATTGAAACAAATCTACCATTTCTGTTGTTGAGATTTCTAACTAGAGTTCGATACAAAATCTTTTACTTCATTTGTTTTGTACATTAGTTTTACTATATAAGACCAAATTAACCGTAGGTCGTCGTAGTTTTCTTTCGTTGCTATCGATAACAAATGATTAAGGCAAAAAATACTAATTTTCCAGATCTCGATTTTTTTATTCCACTGTGCGGGTATTCATGGGCAATCACACAAAATGCATACCGTACAATTCGTCATGGTTTTATTGATTTTCTGAAGAAGTAAAAAAATTCTTCAAATTTAATTTTTCTCCACTTATTTTGTCCTCATATTTTCATAACGGCGTGTTAACGAAATTTATTTTCGAATATTAATAAGAATCTAGGAATATTTTTCGTTTCACAAAAAAAAGGGCCATAAATTATCTATTTAAGGCGTCTTTCGTTTGAAGTTATCAAGCTATGATAATCCCTCTATACATACCATTCAATGAAATACCATTTACCTGCACAGATATTTGAATTGAGTAAAATTCGCAACTTGTTTATATTTCGATATTTTTTTTATGCAAATACCCACACTACAACAAACAACCATAATTTTTATAAGGAAACCTATGAAACATCCGAAACATGTACTTATTCCTCTGGTATATTGATAGTGCAATTCATAATACACACCCCGGCATATAACCGAACGAGAAAAAAAAAATACAAATTAAGTAAATGCAGGCAGGTAACGAACTCAATGAATAAATGAAGAGGTTGAGATAAGGTTTATAATAGCAGTATTGTCTAAGACATTTTAGCTTGGCATGGTGTTAGAACATAAATTGAAAATGAAAAGGATTTGACATTGTTTGTAGCCACCAAAAAAAGAGCTAAATAATTTTGTACTTACCTGAAAACATCTGTGTTTTGAATAATATTTTATGGCAAAGCTTGGTAAGACTTAATCATCTTAACTAGCTAAGCCCGTACAAATTCCAAACTTATAATATCAAAATCATTTTAAATAAAACACCTGGTACGGTTAAAATATTTTAGCGGTTAGTTGCTGGGTATGTGATAACAATTTGTTCGTTCTATTGCAATGATAATTATTCTACCTATACTTTGTGCTACGCTAGGAAGAGTTCAATCCAAAAGTTTAACGGAATATTTTTGCCAAAGACTTTAAATTTTTAATTTTGAACAGGCAAGTGTTGACTCGATAACTGTTTTCTTTCTTATTTAACTTTGCTCAGAAAGACTACTTTCTTTCCGTTTCGTATTTTTTTCGGCTTCCATCTTACCTCTTACGTGCCGATATCTCTAAGATAATCCAGCATTTAATGAACATAAAGGATTTACCCTCAGAACAAATAGAGAATTTGTTTTCTTGTGATGCCTTTTATTTGTCAGGATTGTTTGTACCTGAAACAAGTATACCACTTGTGAAAACACGGTTTCATTCTTATGGTATACAGTATTCTGTGCCATACTTTTGTAATTTCTTGTTTGGCACACCCTGTATCGTCGACAATATTTTCAAAACAATTTGCCCAAACAAATTTTATCACCATTCTTTCTAGTCATATCAAAAGTTCAAGTTATAGAAAACGTGACAGTAATACCGATTTTATTATATCATCATTTGTTTATCATTACAAAATTCTACCGCTACACACTGCTGCGTGTTTGCGTTTGCATGTTTGACACTATTTATTTTTGAAATTAATGTCGAAGATAATTAAAACAGCAAATCAAACGTACTAATTTTAAACGTGTCAAATTACACAGCTATTATGAAGTTAGAATCTCTGAACGAAATTAAGCTATACGTCGGTTGACAGTCAACTGGTCGATAAATAGATTAAAAATTGATTAATATTTTTAGCGTTTGCTTGTCTCTGCGGAGAACAAGAATACCATCTGAATTTTACAAGTTAGTGACGATCGGGTATCCCCACCCACCGAGTATACTAATAGACATTTGTAAACTCAAATTATCCGTTTTGCCTGTACAAAATCTGTATGAGTTAAGGGTTATAGTAAACTCTATGCTAAAGAAGAATTCAACTACTCTTCATAAAAGAAGTATTTCATTTATTCAATGACAGCACAATTCGATGAGTCTATGGCCTATCTTAACACATTTTACAAAACAAAATATTTTTTTCTTCACTTATCGCCTGGATAGAAATCTACCACTAACATTAATTGCTAACTGTACCCTCTTTCAAACAGTAAAGTTACACCATCATCATCATCATATCATACCATGATTCCTACACATCGCATTCTTCTTAGCACACAGAAAAAAAAGATGTTTGATACATACGCACATATGTTTCATATTAAAATCACCCTCGCAAACGGCACCAGAATTCGAGAATTTTTTTTTCTACTTCTAAATTAACATGTTTTCGGATAAAAATGCCTATTTTTAGAAAATCGCATTAGGGCAATTTATATTAATTTGTAGTCGCTCTCTGAACGATCTATACGGTTTGTTTTTAGAGTAAGACGATTGCATTTGTTTTTAAATAAATAACATATTCGAAGGCGATGTGATACAAGACAAGACACCCATATAGACGTTAGAATTTTATGAAATTAATGGATTCGTTGAAATCGTTCAGTTGCAATTGGTATAAACAAGGAAGTTTAGATCGACTTTTAAATAAATATTGGAATTTCGGGATGGATTTAAATTGTGATTGTTTGGTGTCACTGCAAAAAAAAATGTTTTAAGCATTCGTTGTTGCCACATTGATAGCAATCTTGTAGGGTTTTTCTTTGGGACGAATTTCCATTTCGGACCAAATTTAAACGTTGTCAGATCTCCAAAAATGCATTTGAAATATTGCTCATGACAAATTATATTACGGATCGCTATTAGTTTTCCGTTTTATTTTCGAAACTTTTTTTGTTCCTTAATTTAAACAGACTTCTCATCTCAGTCAATGAGTTTTGTGATTTTACTTTATTATCTCTCCATTTCATATAAAAAGAATTACATCAACACCATTATTATTTCAGTATGTTTATTATGCCTTCGTCTTGTTCATTAAAATGTTTAAAAATAAAACTATCCCCCTGTAAACGTTCCAGTGAAATTTTATATTAATTTTTTTTTCCTGTTGTTTTGTTCGCTTTACTTCGATTCTCTATAAAACGGCTGACATTTTTCATCAAGGTTACGTCTAAAAATAAATTATCAAATGCATCTGAATGGATTTGGTTTTATTTTTTATTGCTTTCATGTTAAACGTTTGTGTGCAGGGCGATGCGTTAATCAAATAAATTTCATTTAATTTGATGACTTAAGTCTGTCGGAAAAATGGGAAAGATTTTCTTGGAGTCAGGACATTTTTTTTGAAAATATATTCGTTAACCATTCATAGACGGCAAGCATATAACCAGGATAATTAGGGAGTCTGTTTTTTTCGATTTATCGATTTATCCTACAAATCTCTTCTTGTCCTCTTCTTGTCCTCTTCATTCTTAGAATTGGCCATTTAGAGCTAAAAACGTTTAGTTTGTCTCCACTCTCAGAGAGTGACTCTCTTTAGTGATAAATTTAGAAGATTGCGTCCTTGTTTGGATTTTTTTTTGCCAAGTTTGGCGTTTGCTGCTCGAGTTGAAGGCGAGCGTTGCAACCACATGAGTGACAAACCTCCAAACAAGTAAGTAAGTTATTTTACTCACTAAGCCACCGGGAAATGTGTTTTGTCGCTCACGTCAATGAAGTAATAATTCGTTTCCGGGTACTTAGTGAGTAAAATACATTTCCTATGCTGGTGCATGTAATAAGGCTGTTACATGTATAGGCAATAGCCTTTACATCACTCGCATAGGAATAGTACATTACTATGCAAGGGAAGTAAAGTGATATCTCGTATCCAGATGAGAAAAAGTATCCGAGGGCGGCAGCCCGAGGTACTTTTACTCATCGTGATACGAGATATCACTTTATTTTCCGTGTGTAGTACGACGTTTTACTATGCGAGTGATGTAAAGGTTATTGCCTATACATGTAATAGCCTTATTACATGCACCAGCATAGTAAAACGTTATACTACACACGGGAAGTAAAGTGATATCTCGTATCACGATGAGTAAATGTACCTCGGGCTAAAGCCCTCGGTTACTTTTACTCATCTGGATACGAGATATCACTTTACTTCCCTTGCATAGTAATGTACTATTTGTCCCCTAAACTGTCAAGTCACTTCAGTTTTTTTTTTCCCTCAATTTTCCAGAATTCCCTCCTGAAAAACGTTGTGTTCACCTTGGGAAAAAATAGGAATTACCAACTCGAGCGAATAAGTTCGCTCTTGTTTCCTATTTTGTAACCTTGGTAAACAGATTGCATTGACGATATACTTAATCTTTTACTTCATTAATTCATCAAACATTAAAGTACTGACGTCCACATGCGACGTTTAATGAAGTGCTTATAAATTTACTATCATTTAGTTCTTCAATTAGCGCATGCACTTATGCAGCCTCAAGAAATGCCAGTATCTAAATATTTTAGCTGAAGGATTTAAAGTTTTGAAACATTTCTTTTTCATTTCAAATCCAATGAAGAACTATCTAAAGATAAAAATTACTGAAACATAAGAATCAATAGGCTTACTTCCGGAAATAATTAATTTCGTAGAATTTTGTAGAAACTTTCATTTACGACAAAAAAAAAAAGTTTTCTCTATAAACAAATTATGCAAACATAAAATTTGGTCGTTGGTATTATTCATGTCCTCCGACATCATTCTTTCAATTTTATGTTATCTAAACTATTTACTCAATAACCAAAACTTCTACCTACTTGAAATAGCCAACATTTTAAATGTTACCCCAGTCCGACGAGCAAAAGAGATAGAAAAAAAAACGTAAAATTTTAATCTTCCAGCAAAACCAATACATGACCATTTATCCAAATTTTTATTTAATAAAAACCGAAAATAGAAAAAAAAATGTGTAAGACAAAAACACCGAATATAGATGTGTACTTGATGCTCATAAATAATTCTAATGCATTTCGGTTCGAATATTATTAACACACACACACACACACACGCATTCACTCAATCTTCAATACAGTACAATATGCATTATACCCAATTTCTCCGTAATTCGGATTTTAAAATTTACCATACAACATATTTTCGGTTCTTTGCCTAGCACCACTATATAATAAAATTGTTGGTAGTGTGTTTATGTAGTGGTCTTTGTCGACAGTGAGATCAGTGTGCCTTTGACGAAAATGAGACAACGATACTAATAAAAAGTTGTCGAAAATAATAAAAATTGATTTGGTTTGATCTTTAGTATTTCACAGACCTACAATGTACGATCATGAATTTTTTTTTGGATAACAACAATTAGAAGAAGGAATATTGTGTACATATAGTTTAATATTTATCAACAAAAAAGAAGAAGTTTGAAACAACTTGTTGAATGGTGAATTCGGTGTTTTGATATGAAGTGGTGAAGAAGTGATATACGTGCGTCGCGATAGTTTCGGTTTAAAACATAAACAATTCAATTCGTGTAACAGAATTTCTAGCTAAGTTTTATTCACTACAAATTGGCTATAAAATGATTACAATGGTTCCAGCTGATAACCAAATCCAAGAGGTTTGTCACACTATCTTTTTATGTAATAACAAGAATTGCAATTCTTCGATGTTGTTATGGTTTTTTTTTTGACAAAATACAATAACATAACCTCCAACCAATATTGATTTTATTTTCAAAATTGCAAACATTTCAGTTAAAAATTTCAATTTTGTGACTTGTCTAAATACACTGACATATAGTCAACTTTCATAAACGCCACACATTTTATATTCCACTCATGAAAATAGAGAATTACCGACCATATGTTTGATACAAGTAAAAGGTTTCGCGTGATTGCCGCAAAATTGAAGTATAGTTTTAATTTGTGGACATTCGTTTCTGTTTCTTTTAAATTTAAAATAGACCACATGTGGATCAAAGCACCTATATATTAGATCGAATACGTCTATTGATTTGATCCATTTCAGAACAATACAGTTACTCTATTCATTGATGTGATGTAATGTTGTATGCTTTTTGCTAGAAAAAATAATAATTTTCAATTGTATATGAATATCACGAGCTAATTAGTTTATTAGTTTACTGTAAATAATAATTAATATTAGAAAGATCGTCTGTTTAATTGAAATTACTCATTTCCTCAACCAGTTTTGTTTGTCAATATAAACGCCCGGACCTTTTTGCCATTTTATTTGAATATATGAACTACGTTTATATCATAGTTTCTGTGATTAAGCGTCCGATTTTTCAGCTGTTAGTTATTATATTTTTGTTGTCTTGCAGCCAGAAAACCATTTTTTCGCATTTTCTGGCCGCAACATAACAAAGTATTAGTCGTATAAATTTATACGTCAGAGAGAGCTTTTTTCTCCTTTGTTATGATCTGTCAGTTGGTCAGTTTTTTTTTTATTTTGCGATTTAGTATGGAAATGAAAACTAAAATTGAGATATCTTTGCTGTTTTAAGTGGTTTTTCATATTTTTTTGGACCAAAATGTTTTAAAATGTGTTTAAAGCAGGGACTAAAGTAAGGAACAAGCCTGTAGGCAATTGGCGACAGTGCCCCTCAAAATGGCTACACTGCGATCGACATTTGCCACCACCGAAATTTCTCGGTAAAATGAGTCAGAAAGTTTGAATTCTAACGCCAAAATTTGAACTTGTCGAATATTTGCTGGCTGCGGACATAATAGACAATAAACACACTCATTCTATCCGATCTCGACAGTCGTTGTTTCAATTAAGTATTTCAAACAATGGTCTTTCTAACAATGGTTGATGTTGATTGAACGTGAGCGAGTATTTTTTGTGTGTCATTCCTGAAAAATGGTAAATAAACGTAAAAGCGGTCATCAAAAAAGAAAAGAAACTGAAGAAAAGTTTCGAAGTAATTTGGCAGATCGTCCTGGCCAGTTGAAAATTTCTAATTGGTTTAAGGAAAGCTTTGTACCAGGTTCCAATTCGGTGGAATCAAATACCAATGACAATGTCACGGATGATTCGAACGAAGGTAACTTCAGTCGCTGATTTAGCCTTCCTTTGTCATTTGGGAACGTTTTCACAATGTCATTCGTCTTCGTCTCTCAATTGTAGATTTAGCACAAGGTTCGTTTACTGGAAACGGTACACTCACGCCAGATCATTCCAATTCGGTGGAATCAAATACCAATGACAATGTCACGGATGATTCGAACGAAGGTAACTTCAGTCGCTGATTTAGCCTTCCTTTGTCATTTGGGAACGTTTTCACAATGTCATTCGTCTTCGTCTCTCAATTGTAGATTTAGCACAAGGTTCGTTTACTGGAAACGGTACACTCACGCCAGATGATTCCAATTCGGTGGAATCAAATACTAATGACAATGTCACGGATGATTCGAACAAAGGTAACTTCAGTCGCTGATTTAGCCTTTCTTTGTCAATGTGAATGTTTTTACATTGCCATTCGTCTTCGTCTCTCAATCGTAGATTCAGTAAGTACGTCTAATGGGAGCGAAGAGATCGAACATCCACCATTTGACGGTGCAGCTGAAAGTATTCGCCACGAAGCAAACGAAGCTCATGAGAAGTTGTCACTGCCAGTCCTATTAGCGAATAATGACTGCCTGGAGTCTTTTACTAAAAATGCATCAGGACGGAAGAGGCAGTTTATTCTCTGCAAAGTTTGCAGAGATTTTGAAGATGTCGCTAGGAAACATTCATCAAATCAGTTGGTTCCATTCGCAACTGGTATCGTAGTGGATTGTCAAAAAAAACTGGAACGAGTTGTTGACCATTTGGAATCTGCTCAGCATAGAGAAGCAACCTTAGCAAAACGTAACCGGGAATTGTGGGAAGCTCGCAGCGAACGACACGAATGGAGAAGATATTTGACTAAGGAGAATGAATATTTGATTCAAGAACTGACGAAGATGGCTGTCGATGTATACAATGACGCTCTACATGGTACGCTTCCATGCTTTAATTGGGCCAGTAGATCCCTAGCATGCAAAAGAGGTGAACATCTTGTGAAACATTTCAGTGAAAAGGGTGAGAAGTGAATTTCACAACTACGCCTTTTGATCGAACTAAAATAATCTCATTGTAGGATTTGACGTCGACCTACCTCCTTTTGAAATAACTGACAAAATTCTACGGTATCGTAACCCAAGTGGATACAACGAGATGTTGAAAATTATCGCGAACATTGAAATGGCTAAAATTATTGAACGCATAAACAAAAGTGTCTGCTACTCAATCCAAATCGATGGCAGTGTCGATAGAACTCATAGCGACAACAAATTCACTACTTTACGCTTCATTGAACGTGATGGTAGCATTCAGAGCATTTTCCTTGAAGTATCGTCACCAACACAGAATGGCGCTCACGGTTTACTGGAAGCAGTGCTATCAGCGATAAAGAAACTTATTCGAGAGAATTTAGTATCGGTCACAACAGATGGTGAATCTGCTAATTCGGGCCCAGCAGAAGGGTTGTGGAAATTGTTGGAAGACGAACTGGGACGTAAAATTCTCACAATGTGGTGTACTTGTCACCGATCAGATCTGGCTTTAGAGGATATGGAAGACGAGGTTTCTGGAATTACGTTGTGGAAGTCAAATATCATAGCTTGCGCAACATACTTTCGTACATCGAAAAATCGCACTAAGCTTCTTGAAGAATGTGCAAAAGCCATTGGTATCGATTCCCTAGCATTTCCAGCACATAACGAAATACGATTCGCCGAGCATGGTAAGAGTCTACTGAAAGCCATCATCCGAAATTTAGCCGCATGCAGAAAAGTGTGGTCGAAGATAGCAGAATCTTCATCATATGATTACACACGAAAAGATAGATTGAAAGCTTCCACCTTTCTCAATACATGGAAGGTCGATTCTGTTCAATATAAACTGACGGCGTTTATGTACGACATTTACGATGTGTTCACTAGTTTGCAGAAGGGTTTACAAAAATCGTATTTAGTTTTGCCCGACATTCTAACACTACGAGACGGTGCTTTGAGAAAGTTCGATGTTATTATCAAAGGACCATTCCCTGGAGGAGAGGAGGAGAAAGCATTGAAAACAATTTCAGAAAAAAATGCTATGGTTTTGAGTAGTTGTTTCTCTTCGTCGTCAAATAAGAGGTCAGAATTTTATGAAATTCGAGATAAGGTTGCTCGGTCATCCAGAGACTACTTATCACAACGTCTGAACGTAGATCAAGAAAACTCCATTCAACTGATGAAAAATGTACTCTCTGCTAAAACGTGCGCCACTTTCATTCATCATTCTGTCAATGCTTTGAAGTTATTTATTCGCAAAGACGATGAAGAAAAAGTAAATGCTCTGGTGAATGACATCTGTGAACAATGGCCAGTACTGGAGATTATTCCACGATTGGAAACTTCTGATATTGGTCTCTGCTACAGCGTTCGATTACGCCAAATGTTTGTAAAATCACGAGGTGAACTCCAATGGCTACTTGGTGCTTTTGCGGTCACATCGCCCCATAGTATGAATACTGAGCGAGCGGTGAGTCATTTTAACAAAAATAAAACGATTCACCAAGAAAACTACGAGCTCGATCGTGTATCTCAACGATTAAATATTTCATTAAATTGTGTTGGGACGGCATATTTTGATCCACGGCCAGCAGTAACAGGATTCCTTGACAAAACGGAACGTCGATTTCGACCAGCCGACATAGAAATATACCAAACACATGATTTTACGAGGAAGTTCTTTAGAAAGGAAACTACTGTATAAACGGTAACTGTTTGAACTATAATTTTAATAAAGAAATGGTATTTGCAAGATTTGTTTGATTCAGGATCGGTCGTGAACATGAACCAATGAAGAAATTGAAGTTTAAAATAGAGAATGTGAGGCTTATATGTTACTAGGAATTATAGCCGGAAAAATTCTGAAAGTTGAGCTAATCTTAAAAATTTGAAGTAAATATAAAAACGACTCGCATTGTGACAGACTATGGAATGATATCTCCAAACAAGAAAATTCGTTGGTCAAATCTTCGAACAAGGGATTCCAGGGAGAGAACTTAATTAAAATAAAGTCTGTGATAACTCTTTTATTCACCCAAGAACACTCGTTTTAGGTTTTGTTTTGACTTTGGACCCTTGAGTGCAAAAATATGGGCCCCTGACAAGATGCGGCGACACTGCAAAAAATCCTTACTTTAGTCCCTGGTTTAAAGTGTGCTCACACGTCTAAAAAAATGTACCAGCAAGGCAGTAATGTACTATTACAATACATTAATGTCAAACAATACATCGCATCTCATCTACTTTTCAGCTAAAACATTTTGCCCATTCAATTTATATGAGATTCAATCTATTTACTGATTTATAAGTACTTTGATCACCCTAATGTATCCGAAAACATACAATAATTGGTGAACGTACGGCTTACTTACGGATAGTGAAGATCAAATGATTCACTGCATTTCAGGTATTACAAACAATAACTTTTGATAAGTAGCGGATATATACTTTTAGTGTGGCATAGTTGATACATTGTCATCGCTCATTAACACTTCTTGACTCGTTTGATATAAACCAAGTCAAAACAAAATAACATAAACCGACCTACATGCCCATTTGTGCTATTGTAATACATATATTTTTGTGATATATGAGACTAGCAAGTCAATATTTGATTGTATTAATTGTCCAAATAATTATCAAAAGTATTTAAATATAGAAAAATTACCATTTAATAGTCTTATATCGCATAAATTTCGGATTTCATATCATCAAAATGTAATTAAAGTTTGTTAATGTCGGTTGGACGTGCACACAATATATTGACGATAAAATTTATTGTCAAGAATTGGCAATTGATGGACACACTACCATACATTTACTTGCACATATATATTGGCTTCCAATTCAAAATATTAGTCATTATCGTTTCTGGAAAATTGCAACGTTGTCATATCGCATTTATCTGTTTTGATATGCACTTCGAAATGCAAACGAAACTTTATTATGTTATGTGGATGATAAATATTTAACAATAATCGTTAAACACAAATGTGTTTAATTTCTTTGAAAAATCATATTCACCAATCGTTAATTTTCGAATTGTGAGATAAAAATGATTTTGGAATATTTTTTGACTTTGGTGGCACATCTGCTGAAGATGTAATAATTTGCACATTAAACTGTAATCTAAAGGAGTAATAACAATGCGTTTATTTGTTGAGAATAGTGGAAATTTACTGTAGAAATTTTGCAACAACCGAAAATCCAGCAAATGTCATAATACTTAGGTATACACAGTATGTACAGCATATTCTTACCTGGACAAAACTTTGGTCGTTTTAAGAATTTGAGAAACAAAAAACTCGTTCTGATAATTCTTCCATCATGATTTACAATTACTAATTGTCAATTAGGAACTTATCTCGCCTTCATTTTCGTAAGACAGATTAATTGACTAAACAATGCGTAAAACCTCCACAGATTGGTTGTTTAAATTTATGTCGCTTATCCCTTACCGCAATTTGTTACAATGCGAATGCATGTTTTATTTCACATCAACCAGTGGCCCAGAACGTATCGGAAATATTCAGATTAACTCTCCAATCCGTACGATCGTTATTTTATAAATATTTCACCTTGGGAAAAATCATAATCAACCAAACAATTGATTGAGCCGCAATGCTGAGGCGTTAAAGCAAATAACAAGCCAGACACTTCCCCTTATCCAAAATTGAGTTAATATACAACAACAATAACGAGCACGAAATATTGAAAATATTTAGGGTGCATTTGATGCGCATGATAAATAACATTCGAATTATTAGTCAGTCGTTATTATAATGTACTGAACAGCACTAAATATTCAATGGTAATAATAAACTCAAGAGAAAGGGAAACAAAACGAACAAAAAATAATAATAATGAAATTTTAAATAGAAATATTATATAATTAGGGGAGATTGAATATAATCGGAAAATAAATAAATAAATACGAGAGGTATATACTCTCAACTTATATATACCACGACTCTTGTCCCGGTGATATGATCATCGTATACAGCTATAAATACGAGAATTTGTAAACTTCTTTCTGTTGTATATAAATTTCCTTCTTTTATTCCTGCAAAAGAGGGATGCATTGTTGTATACAACAATGCCCGTTTACAACGGCTCTGTTGACTTGATACACGTGCTAATCAAAATAATGGGATCATGTGTGTGGAAAAATGTTTCAGGTAAAACTACATGATTGGGATTAGATAATCTGTTGTCATCTGCGGATGATTTTATGTTATTATTAGTTTGTTTATTATGGTCAATAGGCATTGAGAATTCAGTTGCATTTTTTTTTATTTCTTGTAATAAATTGGAGGAAAAAATATGAAAAAGGGGTGAGCCATTTTGTCGATTTTTTGTGATGAGAATTCACTGTCACAATGAGTCACAATATGCAGCAGATTCGCGTTTGATAAATTTTTACTTTTTATAAATACTTTACGTATAACATTCTCCTTAGCACAACAAGGCATAAGTATCAAGGAAAGTACTCCCAATGTTTGCGAAATGTCGATAATAATTAAAATTTGAGGTAGAACATGGAAATTGACTCCCCCATATAAAATATATGGAACCTACATTAGAAAGTCGACTTATAAACCACAACTAGATAGCTAGATTAGAGTTTTTGGGAAGCTTCTTTCGTTTAGAAGCAGGAACCCAGATCATAGATCCTTTGTTCCCTACACCTTACTACTTCTATTAGGGCAATTTTTCTGTTTTTTATAAGAAATCGTTAAGGCACTTGCCATCGAATGATGGTAGATCCTCATCTTGGAATTCATGATACCCTAAGGTGCGAAACCTGAGATTGGTATATAGCGGACAATCGCTTATGATATGCATACTATGCATACGAGTCTCAGGTTCCAAGCCACAAGAACTGATAGAGTCGATGGACCGATCAATTATGTGGAGAACATAGGGTGAAGATGACCCCAAGTAAGAATTCAACTTAAAATTATCTGTCGCTTTTCAAAATTTTAAAATGGATAACGATACGACAAGTTACAATCGAAAGTCTTAAGTTGAGACGCTTATTAAATGTACAACTGAGCATATATTTTTGACGTTTCATGTTGTAATGAAAGCAATTCAATTTAAGACTTCGGCTTTGCAAAAGAATAGATCACCGTTTATGTTACGTACTTTTATCATCATCAAATCCGATCCAAATAGCTCAAGGAATTACTCTATGAAAAACTTTCAATTCAATTTATTATTTACACGAAATGCATTAAAATCTTCATCCTACAAATTATACTTAAACGAAGTCTATTATTGAAGCAATAATTTCATTTGAACCTTGTAAAGCTCGGGTCAGCGATTTGATTGATGAAGCTACAACTTTATTTATTATAAAACATTTATATAAATCACATAAACGAGATTTTAATGTATCAAGGAATATGAATATATGAAAAAATACTATTAAAAGGCAACAATCAAGATATTTAAATTGAAAAATAAGATGAAATTTTAATATAAAAAGAGAAAAAAAAATTGTAATTACAAATGTGATTAATTATTACATTTTAATGTGTATTTTTGCGGTCTGAATTTAGACAAGTTTTGTAATTAATTTCCTTTAATTAACCTTCTGCAACGGGGTCTAATGCTTGATTTCATTTATTTTTTTATATTTATTGTGATGGTCTTCATAAAAATATTTTGATTTCTTTTGTTATGCCGTTTTGATAAATTTTATTAAAAGCATTTTCATTTATTATTATGATCACTTTTTTTTGTCGGTTTTTAATATTTGTATCGTTTTACGACAAGCTTAAAGAGTTATAGCAGAGGTCTCAGGTCGCCGAATGGAATATAGTTGTATGATAAATTTTTGCAGTTCTGTTATTTATGTTCGCATTTAATTTTATGTTGATGGGTTCGTGATAGGCGTGTCTGACTCAAATCAATCAATCGGTTTCCGCATAAAGAATGTTAATTTCGTAAAATATCGTATGCGTTTTTCACCGATCTATTGTGAATTGTAATAATACATAAAAAGTGTATTCACCCATTTATGGCTTCACCGGTAATCTGTATTAATTATGATCGACTTGTAATATTGAGTGTGGTGGAAAAATATAAAAATATTTTATTGTATTACCACCCACGTCCCTCTATCAAAATTTATATTTACCTCTCATTCGTAAATCAAAAATGAAATGTTATAATTAAGAACATTTTCGATGAAATTCAAAGAATGGTATTGCTCACTGCTCATTGTACTTAATACGGGATATCGTGATAGTTTGATTATTTATATTGATTATTTATATTGATTATAGTGTGGTCTGGATAAGGTGTTTTCTTCTTCAATTTAAAGTTAAATAGACTTTTTGGTTAACATTAGTCTCTAATATGAACAAAGGAAGTAACAGATTTAGTCAATTTATAGCCATATATATAGGTTAGCAGTTTCTAATCGTATCTGCTTCTTCCAAGAGCATTTTACATTAAAAAGGATCTATTCGTTCAGTCTGTGATAACTTTACCCCTACGTCTGTGAATTTCTTTATTTAAGAAGTTATAATAGCGTCTTCAGAATGGTGCGACTATTCACAGGTGACGTTTATCATCAATCATTTCAATTGTTAATGAAACAGTTCGAGAGTCAAGTGGTCTTGCAAATTGTTTCGTATATACATCGTTGAGCTTTTCCACTTGACTGTCATTGAACTGGGGAGTGAAGTATTTGACAGAATCAAACACTGAAAACTAACTACTCTGGGGAAGGTTTATGAAAACATAATTTTGCTTTCCAATATTTTTCTTAGTAATTTTTTAGAGAAAAAAGAAACCGAAACATTTAACCGGTGAGGCAAGACTCAAGTAAAATCTTCAAATTTAAATTTTAAATTCCAAAATCTATTTCTCATTCGAAACTCATTAACGAATTTTCGTTTGTATTTCTTTTGATGGGACGCGAAATCATCAGATCTGTGCTTCTATATGAACAATCAATTTAGAACATCACATAAAATAGAAAAAAAAATGTTGACGCAACAATTCTGTTTCAGCATAAGTCACTAAGAAAGATGTCTATTCGAGTGATTGGTTAAAAAAAAAAATCATTTAAAAATAAAATAATATTTCTCACTTTGCCCAGCACAACAACACACACACACGCACAAAAAATATTAATCACAGAAGCAATATCAATCATCATCATTTAAAAACAAAAAAATAAAATCAAAAAGATCGTTAAATTAGTGTAATATATTTATATAATATCGATTGATAATTAAAGATGACACATGTCAAGTTTCACCTCATGATCCACATCCTGTCTTCCAACTTCATCATCTACATTTTATTTTATATTTCATTTTCTCGATTTGTTATTCAAAACACGTTTTCGTGTACACATTTTTCTGTATCATTCATACACACCGTACATTGTACAATTGTACATCAAAATCTGTATAAAAGGAACAAATACTTCATTTTCTTATTTTTTATGAAAATATTAAATTATTATAATGTCGCGTTATATTGTTATTCATAAAAGATACCGCGCGACACTATATGCCATTATGTTCCATTCAATTTTGTTGAATTTAGAGTGTGATACTTATACATGATACGTAAGAAAAGCGGAGAGAAGAAAAAAAAAATGACAAACTAACAATAAAATCATTAATCAATACTAAATAAATAAAAACATTTATTTCATAAAGAGATGCTAATGTAAACGACCAACGAAAATAGGCGTCTTTGTGGTGTTGAGACCTATTCGGTACATATTAGACATTCAACTTTTAGTTTTTTTTTATAACGGCCAAGATTACGAAATGGACTAAAAATATTGTATTGGCATATGGTATCTTTGTAAAAGGGTGAAAATGAGGACTTAGAGCTGGGATTTCTATAATAGTTATCAATTCAATAACCAGCGCTGAAAAATTTTTGTTCGTAAATTGGCCTCGGCTTCGCCTCGGTTCAACAAACTATTTCATTTTTAGTATTATGTAATTGTTCGGAGACATTATTTGCCTTGTTTCGTTGTGCAACCTTCACATTTTAGCAAAATAACGAATTCCAAAACAAGGACATAATCTACAAAATTACAAGCTGTGTGTATGTCGAAGAAAGTACTTGAATTTATGAAAGGTCTTCGACGCATTAAAGCATGAAAAATAGATTGCAAACTTTTTGAATTGTACAAAATTGAAAAAAGTGAATGTTTACAATTAAAGTCAGCAACATTCACCGAAAGTTACTGGAAAATTCTTTCTCCGAAATGGTATTCAAATAACAAATTTGCGCATTTTAGTTATAAAAATGAAAAAAGAAATTAACGGGCAATCATTTACGCTAACCGCTAACCACGTGTAACAACCATTTTCAAATTGAAAATTAATTTGATTGAAATAACTTCATTCTCGTGAACACAAGTGTTCATTTGGAATGTGCACTCGAAACAGAAAAAAAAACGTATTTCCTCATTCAGAAAAGTACTCTCACCCAAAACACCAACTGAATGTGTTGTCGTGAATAATTTCTAAACTGATTCCACACAAGAAAATATTTACATGCAACGATTGTTTGTAATTCATCAATCGAATAAATGTAATGGAAAACTGTTGAATCACTGTGATGACTGTGATTTTATAATTCTCGTTCGTTTCATTCATAAACATTTTTTTTTTCATCATCGGTTAACGATGGAGCTTTTTACATGAAAGATATCATCGAAAATTAAAAATAAGCTAAATTGTTTCGAGTACGTCTTTGACTCTGTAGTTATTTTTTTATAAAAAAAGGAGCGAGAAGTGGCTGTCATTTATTGTGCTTCTGTTGGCTTAAGTAGGAGTATTTACACACAATATTGATGCTAGATGTCATGTCTTGTTACGTACAATGAGAGATACAAAGCCTATTTCATTGTGATTGAAAATAAAAAGAATTTTATGTTCTTGCTGGTGTATCACCTCTTACAGTTATTCTATTCGATGAAGTTGTAAGGTTCAATCTGAAGCGTTTTCTTTCCGATTAATAGGGTGTACTTACAATGATTTTTTGTTTCAATACAACTTGGAAAGTAGTATTATCCTGTTAAATTATGTATGATTAGCATTTGAATGGAGGAGTACGTACTACAGCTACTAACGCATCAAATTCGAAAAACTAACCTACACAACACTGGTTGTACATTTGAATCGAACTTAAAAAGCATTTAAATCGGGCGACCCATTATTGATTGTTTTGAATGAGTATGAAAATTACTCCGACACACATAGAAACTGCATGTAGCGAATGACTTTCAAAGAGTCAGTAACATCAGTTCAACAACATTATTCTTTTGCTATAACGCTTTATATAGTCAAATGTATTCATGAAAGGCAACTCATAATTCACACAAATAATTAAAATCAATATTTTATTTAGATTTTTTTTTTCTTTCATTAGATAAAAGAAATATCGTGAGCTTTCTTGTTTACATTTTCATGGTTTTCTTACCTCGCTCTAGTCTCAACAGTTTCATATCTAACAATTTCCGAACGAATTCTTTCGCATCTATTTTCTACGGATGTGTGTGTGTACAGAGTTCCACTCTCTCATAGCTCTACATATTTACCATTTACCATAATTAATAATTTTTACGTCTGTTCCTAACACAAGACGTTAGTTATATTAAGTTCAGCTGTATACACGATAATTAGCATTAATTTCTTTTTCTTGTTTTCAGTTATATGAAATTAACGATGATCCAAAGAGGAAGGAATTCTTAGATGATCTGTTTTCATTTATGCAGAAGAGGGGTAAGTGCTTGTAGATTATTTGCTGATTGATTGTTGGAAATTGTTTTTACAAATAAATGGTGAATATATACGTATAAACGGTGTGGCTATATAAATTGATCCATATGTTCCTATATATGGTGTACATTTTATAGTGTTTAACATGAGAATACGAATACCATCTATCCCAACTTCATCTATTTCTTTCTTGTAATTAAGCATACGTCAGTCAGTTTTGTTATGTGTGGTTCTTGTTACTACATTTTTGATGCATGTCCCTCAACAACTAAGCCTCAGCTAATGTTATTTATTCAACATTGGAATTCAATACTTATGCTATTGT